>NC_056478.1:31494559-31547059 GCF_008729295.1 Plectropomus leopardus | reverse complement strand
AATTGTTTATACAGAACAAAGACTTTGGCTCACTGACCATTTCTGTGCCATTTCTGTGCATCCCATGCTGTCTGTCTTGACAAATTACAAGAAAACACACTCACACACACACACATGTGTGTGTGTGTGTAACGCTATTCTGATATGTTTAAATCTCACATTGCCAGGTGTCCCACAGAACTTTATGAATGACAGTTACATCATGTGTAAAACACAGCAGTTTGATCCTTAAGATGACACTACAATAAACTGTAATACCATTGTAAGTAATTGATCTTGGCTGATCAATCATGCTGTAAAAGAAAAGAGCAGTGAATGTCACAGGCTCAAAGAAACATACTTTACACACTTGAGAGCCTGTAATCGTTTTGCAGCCCGCTGGGTATACATTTTATTCTATCACACCCCCACTTGTGCCTGGCATATTAATGGTCAGATGTACTGTGGGACTGCTGCTTCACTTTTGGCTGGATCTGCTCCCTCCTGACTGAGTTGGTAACCAAGATCTGCTGTCTGTACAGCTCAATGTCACCATCTACTGGACGCATAACAACAGCATGGGAGAGAACAAATAAGATACATTTTAGGTTTATGTGTCTGGACCTTCAAGATGTCCAAATCACCAATACTTTCATACAGAAATAAACTTAAGATATTATATAAAGCTTTATTGATTCACAGTTGGGTATTTTGGTTGTTGCAGCAGCACATGGACAGCAATAGAGAATGAGTGTGTTTAGTATTATAACACACCGAGACTGACTCCACATTCACTCACTGATTATTCAAAAGCCTCCCTTTCTGAAAGGACACACAAAACCTGGCCTGCAGGTTAGAAACAGCCAGCAAGATTCTGGTTCAGCGTCATTTTAAGTCACTGTTTTATGTTTATTTTTTATAAATCTAAACACAGCAACTTTTCTTGCTTAAATTAACCTTTGTAACTTCACATTTAGGAAGTACTGACATTCATTGGGTGCTAATTTATGGGAACTATCATAGAACTGTTGTGTGCGCATTTTTATAGAATGTCATATGAACCATTTTACAAGGATACATCGACTGTAATCACACTGACTATCAGGCTGTAAAGGAAACCATGATATGAAACTACACATGATGTAAAAATCAAGCAGTTTTTCTTGTAAAGCATTTTAACACAGACCACTCATTACAATAAGAGTATTATTGTACCAGTGAGCAATCCTGACTAAACGTTATGTAACACCCACAAACAACAGAATAACAGAACACAAATGTAATAAACCACAAACGTAATAAAAATCTGCAGCTTTTAATGTAATAATCCCACAAACGTCATAAATTTCCCACAAATGTAGTAATTTCTTTCTGCAAACGTAATACAAAATTTCCTGCAAATGTCCCGAAAAGACATCTCCATGAAGAAAAGAAAAGACATCCATCCATCCAGAAAGTACGTTTATTATGTCAAAAAAAAGACACCGACACTGTCTATATCTATATGACGTCAAGAAAAGACATCGGTACTACATCCATAAAAGACATCGATACTACGTCCATAAAAGACATCTATACTACATCCAGAAAAGACATCTATATGAAGTTCAGAACAGACATCTATACGATGTCCAGAAAAGACATGTACACAACGTCCAGAAAAGACATGTATAGTACCTAGAAATGTATGCTACATTGAAAAAAAGACAACTATAAGACGTCCAGAAAAGACATGTACACAACGTCCAGAAAAGACATCTACGTATATGATGTCCAGAAAATTCATCTATACTACATCCAGAAAATATATCAATATGACATTCAGAGCAGACATCTAATGTCCAGAAAAGGCATGTATATGACATCCAGAAAAGATGTCTATACTATGTCCAGAAAAGAAATCTATACGATGTCCAGAAAACACATCTACACAATGTTAAAAAAACAAATATACTACATCAAAAAAAATGTATACTACGTCCAGAAAAGACATCTATATGACGTCCAGAAAAGACATGTTTGTGACGTTCAGAACAGGCATCTTTACAGTGACCAGAAAAGACATCTTTAGTATGTCCAGATGTCCAGAAAAGACAAACATTGTTCAAACAATCATTCCTCCCATTTGCAATAAGACTCTTTACCAGCTCTTTTTAATCTTTTAGGCGTTTTGTTTGTTTGTTTGTTTGTTCTCTGTACATACTGTACATATTATTATCATTATGTTTTTTTATTCTATTTTATTTTATTTTATTCTATGTTAAATATTTCATTCAGTCACTGCTGTCTTCTTTGCTGCTGCAACAAAACAATTACCCTTTTATTAGAATTATGTCCAGAGACATCTACAGAACATCCAGAAAGGACATCTAGATGAAGTCCAGAAAAGACAGGGGGGGTGGTAGAAACCTGAGGAAGAGTGACTGAGGAGGGATCCCTCTTCCAGAATGGAGAGACGTGCAAAAGATGTCGTAAATAACAATTCAATTACAGTAATGACAAAAAGGAAAGAAAAAGAGAGAGAAATAGAGAGAGGATGGAATAATGGTAACAACAGCATAACATATAACAACAGTAATAGACGTAAATGACTAAATTCACTCTATGATAGCATGTGATGCTACGTTCAAATATCATAGGTATAGATCAGAGTCCCATGCCTATATTAATAGTGGAGGCATGACTTATAACAATGGCAGTAGAAGGTTGCGACGAGCAGGATCACAGCATCAGGCACAACTTCAGACAGGACCACAGCAACAACCAAGACCACAGTCAAGGTGAGCCGAAAGTACAGCATCAGTGCAGCCACAGCACGAGCACGGCAACTGAGTTAGTGTAATGCAGTAAAAAGACAAGAGTGTTTGCAGATGGAGGGAGCAGGAGAAGGAAAAAGGAGCTCAGTGTATCCTAGAAAGTCTCCCAGCAGACTGAACCTATGTCAGCCTAACTAGGGGCTGGTCACGGTAACCTCAGCCAGCCATAATTATAAGCTTTATCAAAGAAGAAGGTGTTAAATCTACCCTTAAAAGTGGAGACGGTATCTACCTCCCTGACTGAAACTGGAAGATGGTTCCATCAGACATTTATGTGACATCCAGAAGGGACATATATACTACTTCCAGAAAAGACATGCATATGTCATCAGACAGATACAGAGAGAGAGATCAGTCCACTACTTACAGTGTAATAAGATTTAATATTTTTCATTCTATAATTCAGTTTTATCCAGTTATCTTACCACTACCGCTATTGTCTTTTTATAACTTTGTATGAATGAGTAAATACTTTCTTTACTGTATATATATATATATATATATATATAAGAAGCACAGTGCTAATGTCCTGTCATGTGTCAGTGTCTGGTCTGGACCAGCAGAGACTATGTTAACATCCAGTGATGGAATAAGAGGATGCTCTGATTTTGTTTTCTGGAGGCATTTCATCTTTGTCGATATTTTGACACCTCATTACATCATATCAATCTAGTCTGTTTGTTTTTAATAAAAGTGTACTTTGGTGCTAAATATGCAACATGTATTATCCATATGTATGCCAGCTGGTGGGAACCTTGGAGTTGTTTTGTCTAATGGTTGTAAAGGGTAAAAGTGACAATGTTAAACATTAGCGGTGACCTTCTGTGTCTACTTTTGATGTGTGAGCTATCCTTTTGCGTCAGCTGATTACGCTCCGAGATGCCACCATTGTGGTGTCAACAAATGCACCTGGTGGGATGAAGCTGGTAAGGATGGTAAGATAATAAGGATTGGGCAACAGAGTCACAGATGGTTTGGTTTAGGCAGAATAGGCAAATGGTATGTATGTTTATTTCCTGCTTAGAGCTCTATGGTGCTGGAAATCCCCTGGCAAATTTCATACCACTTCCTGTGTCCAGTCGACAATGAGGATAACGACCCACCAAGCAAAAACCCATTGGAAAAACATCAGTCGGGCAATAAAATCGGTCATAGTTTAGTTCTTCTGCCCCGAGTCATGTGTTTAACAGGCAATTAGGTCTGTTAGCTGACCCGAGGGTCATCTAGAGAGAAGCCAAGAGAAGTTTCAGTTTTCGGTAGGCATTTGAATATCTTCTTATCAGTTGTCTTCATCACCAGTAGAAGGGTTTCCATTGTACCTCATATTAAAAGTAAACAACTGGGTTTACCACAACAATGCTGGAGACAATGTGGGCAGATGAGTGCCAATCACTCGCATGTGTTCTGGTCCCTGCTCAAACCTGCAACCATTTTGGGACGGAGTTACACTGATCCTGGAAGTGATTTTAAAGTATAAGGTGCCTAGAGACCCTCAAACCCTGTACCTGGGCCTGATGACAGAGGACATTATTCATAACAAGGACACTTATCTTTTTAAAATTCTAATACTGGCCAGTAAAAAGGCCATCACAAGAAACTGGTTGAAAGCTGACCCGCCAACCACAGGGCAGTGGTTGGACATTGTTAAGGAGCTATACTCTATGGAAAAACTGACTTTCTACTTAAGACTGGAAGCAAGGACTCTGCATCAACGCTGGGAAAAATGGACCAGATTCATTGAAAACTCACAGCCTCAGCTATCATGATGGAGAAAAGTATAGGGCATCATGCCCCTCTCTCCCTTTTTGTTAGTTTATAATCTGTGTTAATGTTCCTTTCTCGTTACATACTCTACACTTATCACTCTCTGTAATTTGAAGCTGTTTATTCTCATTGTAGAGCGATGGAGTATGTGTCTTACTTATGTTGTTTTCTTCTTTGAAAAAAGACAAATAAAAAGTTTAAAAAAAAAAAAGAAGGGTTTCCATTGCAGATTTGAGCAAAACTTAAGTGACGTTTTTGGAAACGTCAATAAAACACAATTGTGAGATGACTGCTTTCCCACTAAGTGATGTTTCGCAACTTCCCCTCTAGCTTCCTCCTCCTTTGTGTGTCTTTTCCTGTCTGTTACCCCTCTGTGCCCTTACCTGTGTGTGTGTGTGTGTGTGTGTGTGTGTGTGTGTGTGGCTGGGCCAGGTGCAGGCAATTTCCTGATGAGCTGGAGGAGTATTTAAGCTGTTGTTTCAGACCTACTCGTCACTAGAGTATTACTCCTGCCAAGTAGCAGACGTTTCTCACAGCCTCTAAGTATTGCCTGTTGTCTCAGAGTTTTTTTCCCCAATTTTTGCCCGTGTGGCTCATTTCCTTGTGTCTTTTACCTTTTGTCTCAGAGTCGCAGCTACTCCTTGCTTCCTGCTCCAGCCGTCGTGGTGTTCACTCGTCTGTGTTCCTGCCTGCCTGCCCGCTCGCTACCCACCTTCGTCCAAGCACTCAAGACTGAGCTAAAGGGATCCTCACCTTGAGTTTTGGACTGGATGTATGTTACACATGGATCACACAGAGCTTCCCCCTCATGTCACAACCGAAGGACGGTTTGATTTCACTTACCTTTCCCCCACTCAGTGCAGTCACCTTTGTAAATAAATCGCACTATTGTTTCACCTCAATCCTCAGTCTTGCGTTTGGTGTCAGCATTTGGGTCTCTGAAATGTCCAACTCGTCACACAAACTCCCTAAGGATGTCAAGATATCACCAGGCAGTACTGTTTTCACTGAGCCGACCTCCTCACGCTCTGCACCCAGAGGCGTCATGGTTGCAAGAGTGGTGACTCCTGCAAACCTGCATTTTCTCTAATGTACTTTATTGCATTGCCATGGGTATGTCTTTTTGTGACAAGGTTTATGTGGGGTGCACACTGCATCCTACTTCCAAGGGTTGGTAGCGAGAGTTAGGCACCACTCTTTCTCCTCTTCATGCTTTTGGGGATACTTTTTGTTGGTATGATGTATAACCTGTGTCAGATTTTTGGTGATGTCTCATGGTAATTGTACTACTTTGCACATCTGTAGTTTTGGGTGAAATGCAGTGGTGGGTGGGTGTAACAGAGTAAGAAATAACCTCTTCGTTGAATTTCTACAAAATTGATGTGAATGTCATTAATATGTTACTTTGTCGCCATCTGGTGGTTAATTGCACAACTGCAAAGGTAGGGCTCTAAGCAGGCCACTGTAGTTACCTCAGCAAAGGAAAACTGAGCTGAAGGTGTGTGTCTGTGTTTAATGCTGCAATCAATGTTCCTTGTTTACTTCTTTAAAAGTTGTTCTAGAAAGTGTTTGTAACATGTGTTTTGACTATGAATATTACTCAAACTTATTGTGAAAGTATATGTTTCCATGTAGAAATTAGTAACTTTATTCACAAACTCACTGCTTACACTGTTACTTGTGTTACTTGTTTTGGTTTGTACACTGTTACTTGTGTTACTTGTTTTGTTTTGCACTGCTAGACTCGTACTTTTTATATTTTATATTTGTATCTTCTATTTTTATCTGTTTTTTTTCTTTCTTTTCTGTATTTATGTTGCACCAACCCACCACAACAAATTCCTCGTATTGTGTTAACTATACCTGGCAATAAATCTTTTTCTGATTCTGATTCTGCACTCTGCTTTTAAGCAAATGCTAACTACCTTACCACGTGTCTGCTGCCCCGCTCGTGGTCGTGTTACACACGTTACAGACGGTGATCTTTTGCCTCTGTGTTGTGCAGATGTGTGCCCTTTGCAGTTGCGTTATACAGTACTACACCATGCAGACCCAGTTTAATATGAGTTTTCATGTAATATTGTTACATTTAAAATGTAACTGTGAATGAATATTGTCATGTTTTTGTATTAAAGCAAAGCTAGAATACTGAAATGAACACAACCAGAAATGTATTTTATATTTTGTATTTTATAATGTTATAAATATGCATTGATGTTTCTATTGCACAGAAGTCTAAAAATGCTTGAAAATATGGTACGCAAAAATCTATATTTTCACAATTCAGTCACATGTTGGATAAAAATTTGTTAATTAGATATTATTTCAGGATGTCATTTAAAAACACTGCAAAAAAATAAAAACTCTCCTGAGCTGAAGATGGGTGGCCTTTGCAGTTTCATCATACAGTACTAATGACTGTGTACTCTTGATCTTTACACCAGCTGGAGAAAGAAAACCAGAGTGAGAGCAACCACTGTGTGGCTGTGATGTCAGTCCTGCACCATAGACACCAGAGCTACAGAGACACATCATCCATAGTCCAGCCAGATAGACACAACAGAGTTACACTGTTGCAATGCTGACCAGTTATAGCGGAGCCGTGACCAGATACACATGCATGGTTTTTAGTTGTGTGTGTGTGAGAGCGTAATTATATCAGTTGTGTGTGAATGGTTTTCAGTTGTGTGTGTGAATGATATTGGTTTCATATGTGAATGTGAGAAATAATTCTGAATAATGTCCCACACGGCCCCTCATATGTCTCCCTTTTTTTCAGGCACATATTAAATAGGCAGCTACAACGCTGTTAACCTACATCCGAGGTGTAAAAGTGCAATTGAACACAGCTTACAATGTTGAGAGAAGAGGTTTTTTTTTTTTATGTTTCCTTTGGTTTATCCAATTTTTTTCTTCGTTTGTATGAATATTCATTCTTCTTGTACTTTTTTTTTGCTGTGGATGTGTGGCAAGTTTGTTTATTGATTTTGGGGACTCTTATCTTACCTGTTGGAAACTGCGATTAAAAGACTCAATTCTAACTCAGAACTTGGATTTAAGTAAGAAGCAGTTTAGCTGACCCAATTTCCCCCCACTATCTCTGTCGGTGGAAAACACCATCGGGCCGCGAGGGACCAATAAACGGTACGCTGCAGCCAGCGCCGCTGCTACGTACACGTGCACCATGCAGTGTGCAAAGGGCACCACGGTGCTGAGGGGGCACCAACTGAGCCGATCATCATAATAATTACAGACCTAAATGATGAATTATTTTATTTTAAGTTAAGCTGAAGCACACAGGAAATAAGATAAGCCTATACTATACATATTTGCTCAAAATAGTCATGTGTTCCGGTCACGAGTCTCGTGACTTGCGTTATTGCGAAAGGCACTGGGACACGATAGTTTGCACCTTTGCTGTGTGTTTGCTGTGAGTTCACTAATGGTGGGTAAGTGCACTCCTGGGACACTTCCTTTGGTAGTTTGCCTCCCCCTCGCTAGCTTCCACTCACTCCCCCTTCCCTTTTTTTTTGATAGTTTTAATAATTTACTTTGGAAGTGTTTTTATTAATTGGAAAGAGTTATTAAGAGCATAAATTGTAATAAATTTTCATACCTCCTCCCGTAATTTTGACCCGCATTCATTGCTCACTACTAATTCCTTCTTTTCCCTCCACAGACACTTCCAGTTTAAAATTATTTTTGCTTAAATAATTATTAATAAATAAATCCTGATTTGCTTTTGAACCACATCTCTGTCTTGTAGTGCTTGAACCTGTGTTTGCCTTACTGCTTAGAATTGGGTAAAACTCCTTGGGTGAAAGTCCCTAGGTGGCGTTGTCTGGTTTGCAATTTATATCATTCTGTTACAGCCCCTTTATAATATAAAAGTACCCACCACCACATCACCACACATGCACCAGTAAAGCCATAGCAAGTAGGGCACCTAAATGGCCAGCAGCGGCCCTGGCTGCAGCGACAGACTAAGGACTGTCCTCGGCGAGAGTGGACTCTGGACTCTGGACTCTGCAAGAAATCATTTTATGTCATTTTAGAGTTTGGGACTTTTAGCACATTCTAGCCTGTTTTTATTCTATACGTTAGTTTTAATAAATCAAACGGTTTTTCTCTGAATCCCTGTCTGCATGTTGTTTGGTTTGTTGCTCCCCAATAGAAGACCACTCTTTTAAGTCACCACTTACACCTGTGACAATAACACCTCTGTAGCTCCTGCTGCATCATGGGGGAGTCAGTTCCTACTGACAAGCACATAGCCACAGCATCATGTGACCTAGGAAAGACAAAAATATGTTTCCATTGCAGTTTGGACAAATAGGGCTTTTTTTTCCCCCAATTGCTTGAAATACCACCTCATGCAAACATAAAAGCTTTTTCAGACTTTTTTGAAAAACTGACATGATTCGTTGAACAGTTTGGTAGGTTTCATGGAAACCTGCCTAGTACTCAACTAAGCTGGTAAGCAACTCAAAAACAAAGACTGCATTTATCATGAAGCTTGAAGCTGCAGCAATAGCAGTACTGTACTACCTGAGACACCATCATTTAAACATGGACTCTAAAAGACTTCTTCATAGACAGAGAGGGTTTTTTGTCCTTCCTGTTCTACAGCAAAAGTCAGATGCGTCTGCTTCGCTCTCTTGTCTCCTCTTGGCACATTGAGAGCTCTCTGATAACTGAGGTCGTGTCTTGTACTATGCAACCGCTTAGGCGTTGAAACCCAAGCAAAACCCACCAGAAACAGTCTGCGGAGAGAGAGGGAGAGGGAGAAACGCATCCTGAGCGCTGGTAGTGCAGAGTCGCTGCTGCGCTACATCCTGACGGAAATAGGCAACAACCAAAACAGGAGAGAAGACAAAACATCACAATGTAAAGGTCGGGTTGTTGAACGGGGCTTGGTTTCCCGGTGCTCGCCCTCGGTGTGAACCACCTTCCACGCGATGCGGACAGCAGCGATGCGGCGCTGCTAAGCTGCGCGGTGGGTGAGGACAGACAGCAGAGGAGCCTCTCAGCCATTACAGCATCCAGCAGCAGCGCACAGCCCGCGGATTATGTGCTTCTACTCCTTCCCCTTCTCCATCCTGTCTCGGTTAAAGGAATCGACCGAAAAGATCCTGACAGATTAAAGACGTTTATTTCCCGCAGAAGCAGCGCCAGGAGCCAGAAGAATCAAGATGAAATTCCCCACTGAGAATCCGAGAAAGCCGGGGAGCATGAACCCCCCACCAGGTTAGACTGTCAATCCATTTTTATTTTTATTATTATTATTATTCATAAGAGAAAAAGATTGCTGGAATTTTCCATTCTATTCTATAGTGAAATGGCTGGAAGTTCATCATTAGACCATCTATTAGTGCGTGTTTTCATTTGAAATGTGGAACTGCTCCTTTACACAGTGTGATTATTTGCAGCAGGCAGCCAATGAAAGATTCATGCTGGGTAGAAATGGACTTTCCAGAGGAATAGGTCTGAGCAGAGGCTGGTGCTGATGCTGCATACTTAACTTTACTGCTGCAGCCACATCTTCATTGTGGCGCCCCCACTGCTCAAAACACAAGGGGGGCATGTGTTGGTGTGTGGATACCTGAGGATGATTCAGTGGGAGGAAAGAGAAAACAGGAGCTGATGATGGCCGCAGTGAGACTTTGCAGGGAACCTAATGTGCTGTCAGTAAACAAAAGCCTCAATGTGATGCAGTGTAGAGATGTTCACATTACCTCATCCACCACTGGCAGACCCCCCCCCCCCCCCCCAAATCCTGCATGAGTGTCACGTCCTCCTACAGCGTCAGCAGCAGCAGTAGCACATGTTTACCCAGCTGTTGCAGCTTTCACAGGTGATTCATGTTCGGCACATGACCTTCGGCAGAAATATGGCAGCCCTCTTTCATTTTCACGTGTTGCTCCCACTCCATTAGTTCAGTGATTTCTGTCTTCACACCTGCATCACACAGGAAGCAGGTTCCTCCTCACACAGGTTGATTGGTTACATAAATCAAATCAGTCTGTCAGTGATGATGAGCGTGCTCAGTGTCAGTGAGATGTGGAACAGTGAAACCCGCTGTTACATAACATAATTTAGTAAATAGATGGTGATGTGTAAAAATCCAGTGATGTTGTTTTGGTGGCAGTCAGTCACACTGGGAGCTAATTAACACTCAGGCAGGAGTAGAAGCTCAGCCAGCAGCCTGTGTTGGGGCTCACAGATAACTGAAAGCAACGCACGACAAGGTGTGACATTTAGCAATATGCTGCCTTTTTTATATTTATGCTGAATACTTTAAATTAATCAAACGAGTAAAGCCATTTCTATAATGGTAAACTCAAGGTCTGCTATCTTGCTGTTTCCAGAGCTTTCAGTCACACCTCACAGTCTTCTTCAGCTGTTGTCGCCTCTGACTTCATCCAGTGCGTCAGTAAGCTGCACCTGCTGCTGCTGATTTTCAAAGTCAAGAATGAACTTTGAGCTCACCCCAATCTACAAATATTTTCATCATAATGAGTCCTCCAGTTATCCCATCCACTGCTGAATCACTCCGGCTGTAACATGGATGACCAAAGTTACATCATCAAATTACTGCTTTAGTCTGACCAACAATTTAAAACTTTATCTCTCTGGGAGCACTTCAAAAAAATACCGATAAGGCCATCAAGGATAAAAATGTCCAAAACCTTTCATAAAAATACAATATGTCCCATTTTTTGGGCTTGAGTCTTTTAATGAACTTCAGTCCTAATCAAAACTATCAAATGATTAAACATTGTTGGGATTTTAACCCTTTAAATGCCAGTTTGAATACATGATGTCACTGCCGTTTTTGACAAAAAAAAAAACCCAAACAAAAAATGAGTTATTTTCGATATAATAAATGAGAGGAGACTGGGGGATTTTTTTTTTTATCACAGTCTTGGATATGTAAAAAAATAATTATCTTGATGCACTTATAGTTTCTTTGCAGAGGCAGATTAAAAATGCAGGACTTGTTACAGCCACTAAGGACAAAAATGTCAACTTCCAAAAACTGCTATAAAAATATTACACATTAATATTTTTTTTCACTTCTTGGGCTTAAATCTTTCAAACAACTTCAGTCCTGATCAAAACTACCAAACATTTATTTATTTTCAGGATCTTACCCCTTTAAATGCCAGTCTGATTACATGATGCCACTGCTCTTCATGAAAAATACATTTAAAAAATGACTTATTTTCAAAATAATAAATGAGGGGAGGCTGGGAGTTTTTTTTTTTTTTTTAAATCACGGTCTTGGATATGTCAAAGATTACCAACAACATTGATTTTGATGCATTTAAAGTTTTTTTGTGCAGAGTCAGATTTATAATTTTTGGGACCTGTTAAAGCCATCAAAGACAAACGTCCACTTCCAAAAACTGGTATAGAAATATTAGAGATTAATATTTTTTCCACTTTTTTCAGTTAAATCTTTCACTTCAGTCCTGGTCAAAACTACCAAACATTCATTTATCTTAAGGATTTTTAAGTTTAAATTATAGTGTGAATAAATTATGTCATCGTTTTTCATGAAAAAAACACACAAAAGTAAGTTGGGTTTTTTTGATGCATTTATAGTTTTTTGTGCAGAATCAGATTTATAATTAAAAATCTCTTTGATCCATTAAGGACAAAAAATTGTTTTTCTAAAAAAGTGCTGTAATATTATTACAGAATAATGTCTTTTCCCCCCACTTTTTCCCCTCTACTCCCTCTTTACACACGACTGTCCCCCTATCCACCTGTCCAACATCACTATTAAATTTGTCTTGAGACCACCACCGATATCGAACAACAATGAGACGCCTACAGGGAGGAGGTACAACATCTGGCAGAGTGGTGTTTCCATAACAACCAGGCCCTTAACAACACAAAAACAATGTAAATGGTGATAGAAAACATCAAGCACTTGGCCATCTGCACGCTGGGGGAAGAGGGAGAGAGGGTGGAGTCTACACCTCTCACCTGGTCCACGCACATCTCTAACCAGATGGCTTTATTTTGGGATGCTGAAACAGGCTCACCTCCCACAACAACTGGTGGTTAACTTCTATTGTGCCACCATGAAGAGCCTCCTGACCTGCTGCTGCACAGTGTGGTACAGCAGCTGCACAGAAGACAAGAGGGATCTGCAGCGTGTGGTGAAGGGAGCTAAGCATGTCACTGGGACCACACTGCCACTCCTGAGTGACATTTACACTGACCGACTGAGCAAGAAAGCCGGTGGCGTCTGTGGTGTCGTGGTTTGCGCTGTTGCCTCACATCAAGAGGGTCCCTGGTTTGATCCCGGGGTGAAACAGGGTTTGGTCTGTGGGTGGGGGCCCTTCTGTGTGGAGTTTGCATGTTCTCCCCGTGTCTGCGTGGGTTCCCTTCGGGGTCTCCGGCTTCCTCCCACAGTCCAACCTGCAGCTCAGGTTGATTGGTGACTCTAAATTGCCCTTAGGTGTGACTGTGAGTGTGAAAGGTTGTCTGTCTATATGTGTCGGCCCTGCGATAGTCTGGCGACCTGTCCAGGGTGTACCCCACCTTCCGCCCGATGACGGCTGGGATTGACTCCAGGCGGTTACGGAAAATGAATGAAAAAAAGGACTGAGCAAGAAAGCCAGCTGTATTAAATATAAACTGAAAAACAGCTGCTTTCCCAAAGCTGTCACCTCAGTGCTGCATGTCTGCCCCGTCTCTCCCTTCCTATTCTTTTCATTTGTTAAAGGCAGGAACACCCCAAAAAAAAATCTAAAAAAAACCCCACATTTCATTGTTTTCTGAAATGTTATAGTGTTCTTGGGATATAATAAATAGTGTTTTTGAGAAATGTTATTTTGTTCAGTGAAATGTTGTAATGTTTTGGGAAATGCTGAAGTGGTTTTGGAAATGTTGTTTTATTCCAGGAATTTCTACCTTCTGTGCCACTGTAAGCCACTGTATGACTACTAAACTGTCTTTCACATGTAAAATATGCAGAGTGGTCCTTTAAATACAATCACTCTGTGGATAAAAACAAATGAAATAGTTACAGGATGTTTATACGTTTAGACTGGTAGCTTTTACTGTTGTCTGTTGTCATGTCTTTGTGTTGAGGAGCGCCTCCTGTTGTGTTTTGCAGCAGAGGAGTTTGTGTGAGCAGAGAGGTTGTTGCAGCAGCCATGTGAAACGCTCAGCATCACACACTATACTACACTATACACTACGGCCTAATGGCTGTTGTTAAAGCACATTAATCTTCTGTCTTCTGCCTGCGAGCCCTGACGCAGGCGTCCCTCACTTTTATCAAACATGCAAATATGAATCATAGAAATGATGGCTTCCTCAGGTTAAATGAAATGACTGAAAACTCTTTTTGCTTGAAGGTATTAGCAGATATTTTAAAATCAAACAAGCTGTCCTTGTTGGTGCTCGTCTAAGAGTTCATTCACACTGTTAACATTTAGCCTTTCAGAGCATCATCAGCAGGAAGTGTCAGTGTAATGTGCACATGCTATAGCACACATCACAGTCGTTCATTTGTCCTTTGTTTCAGTGGAAGTCCAGACCAACCTGATCCCCCCCAAGAAGATGCAGCCAGGCATGCTTCAGTCTAGCCTGGTGCACGCCAGCGTGGCCACCATGCAGAACCCGATGGGTTGCTCTCTGCCACGGCTCTCTGTCTCCTCCCGCCCCCCCAGCATGGTGACCAGCATGGAGGCAGTGGCTGACGGCACGGCCTCCTTCACCATGATGAAGCTGAAGACGGTGCTGGCGGTGTTCGTGGTGGTGGTGGCCTACCTGGTGGCAGGGGGCTTGGTGTTCCGGGCGCTGGAGCAGCCATTTGAAAACAACCAGAAGATCACCATCACGGCAGAGAAGGCAGCCTTTCTTCACAAACACCCGTGTGTGTCCCCGGACGAGCTGGAAGCTCTCATCAAGGTAAGAGCAGCCATTGGTCGATACTGCAGCTTTTCCACAGCCCTGGATGTGGTCCCCAGTGAGGACTCAGTTCTACTGAAACCTAAGCTTCATATCGATCTAACTCCATTCAAGCTCCACACACACACTACACACTCCGCAGCTGCCCTGGAATCGGATACAGACCACACTGAGCTGTCTAGTACATACAAAGTGTCGAGTTTTAAGGGCTCCCTTACATCCTTCCAAACTCCTTGAGGTTGTTTGAATCTTAAAATAAAATTATCCGGAGATGTTGCTGTATGGATTCAAGGCCTAAATGTGACAATTAGTTGATTGTCTGAATCTCTTGGTTTTTATCTGATGGTTGGACAAAGAAAGATTCCTTAGTGATGATCTTTTTCCCTCTTCCTCTTTAGGATTTTATTGACTAAATGGTTAAATTAGTTAAATCAACACATCAATTTAAATAAATAATTAATGATGATTGTTAGTCATTGCCTAAGCTGAGCCTAGCTTTATTTTCTTAATTTTTAATTTTTTTTATTGAGTTTTGTCCTTTTTGGTGAACAATAGAAAAAGAGTTCAGAACAAACAGCATGAATGTTAGTGACAGAAGTTTTGCATAAAATAAAAGCCAAGATATCATAATACGAGACCAAATGACAAAGGGACACTGCAGTTACCGTGTTTTAAGCAAGGTGGAGACAGGGTGTCCATAAACAGGCAGTGAGTGCTGGCAAATGCAGGCAGGGCAATTTTTCCAGAGGAAAACACTCTGTGATCATCTCAATGTGACGTTTGTCATGTTTCCATAACATAAAGATATTCACATGCAAGGGATATTGTACAGTCAGCCAGGACACGCACCAACAGCTGCAGCAAACAGAGAGGGGTCATCTGCAAAACCACACTTTTTTTTTCAATATATTGCAAATTTCCATCCAATATGTCAATATTTTAATGTAAGACCAGACATGAGTGTAGGTCCCTGATGAGATTTTACATCTTAGGCACAGTGGTGACAGCAGGGCATTCATCTCTATCTTTTGTTGGGAGAGACTTGCTAACAGTGCATGTTTCAAACTGCAGCAGTCTAGCACAGTTACACACTGATATCATCTTTGTATGGTTCCATATTAAAGCCCATTTATCCTCATCAGTGTTTACCAACAGCCTGCACATCCAACACCTCAGTCTGGCTCAGGACATTAGAGATATAAGTTCTGGGTTGTTTAGTTTGACCCTGGATAAGTTAGTTATCTACTGCTCATGTTTGAGTATTTATATTAAAAATAGTTTAGCTAGTCATAAAATGTCAAACCTGGAGGTATCTAAAATATAATGCTGTGAGATGTTGTTTTGTGTAGCAGCTTTTAAAGCAGTTGGTCAGTGTGACTGCTTTGAAGGGGATTGGGTTCTCCACCAGGTGGCAGTGTAACCTGGGCTCTACATGCTGTGTGACTGAACAGTATGGAGTAAAGAACCATGAAAAGTCAATGTTGTTGTTTTTTAAATATTCTGGCAGTATGGTGTTGTTGAGTCTGTTCAGTCAGCAGAGCGGTACAGAGAACCTCAAAGCAACAAGCAGCTCACAATAAGTCCAGACAGACACCTGAAATATGCCCTCCTGTGGTTTGGGGCAGGCAGGAGGACGTCAGCTGCTGCAGGAGTGGGAGTTCAGTTGTTGTTAGGTATTAACAAAACAGAGTACCTGTAGAATATCCAGGAACTTAATAAAACACAAGTGACAGCTGAATAGTCGCTGATTTGACCTCACACAAGGTCCCCAGAGAATACTGGTCCTGCATGAATAGGGTGTAATGCTTCCTGTGTGGCACAATTTCTTTGTATGAATGAGGGGTCTGGTGATAAACCGAGGGCTCTCTCAATGTCCACCAATGCGTTTCCAAAAAGAAATTGATGGCTGATATGGGCTTCAGATCACCATTAGCAGGGATGACACAAAATTACAATATTCAGTTATGACCAAAGGTAAAATGGACACCATGACACTTTTTTGTAATGGCTCCATCTCTGAAATGTTCAAGGCCCCAAACTGTAGTAGTGTACCAAGTGTCTTGTTTTCATGAAACAGTGAACAGAAACATCACATATCACCTGGACTATTAGGAGCTGTTCAATAAGGGTTAAACTTATTTTGCAAGCTGAGTCAAGATGGGGTCTGAGAGAGAAGCTGATGGTTTAGATGATGAAATCGTAGATATTTGTAAAGGGCAACGGGAGAGAAGCAGGATAATTATATATCAGGTGTTATGGCTGTATCTAAGGTTCCTGTGTTTGAGGACAGATCGGTTTAGGGCAGAGGGTGATTAATTTTGTCTCTATGCATATATGTTTTAAGAATGTCTGCATTTTAAAGCAGTGATATCTAAGGTTGTCTAAAACAAGCCACATAACACAGTGGATCAGCTGCAGATATTGAGAGAGACAGTAAAAATCTGTCTGATCACTTTTCAGATGTTCAACTGCAAACGTAAATGTGCTTTTTAGAATTGATTATCAGCTGTTGACAGAACTCATTTTCAGCTCTGGTGCTGGTTCAGTTTGTGCTCCAAATTTACACACAGTCATGGTTGTCCAGAGTGTGCTCTGGCATTAAAAATGAATATTTCTAAACCCACCACTAGCTTACACAAAGTAGCAAGCTAGTGCAACAGTACAGTTACAGAACTATTTTTGTTGGCCGTTGAAAAAATGGACGCAGCTACTGTGACGTGACCTACTGATTTGTGGACTCCTGTTCTGAAGCCTTGAATTCGGCATTTAAACAGTCGCCTTCTTGGATTTACTCAAAGTGCGCAGCTCTAATAATAGTTTTTATGCATAACTTTGGGTCTTAATAAGATGTAAACAGCAGAGTGAACAGGTTCAGAATACACATAAAGAGAATCGCAAAAATGCTGAAATTTAGCTCAGAGGGTCAACTTTAAAAATTCCCAGCTTCAAAAATATTCTGAGTACAGGTATATGTTTAATACAAGTTTCAACATGATTTTTTTTTTTCAAGAAAATCTGTCTTACCTAAATCTTACCCAAGAATGACCCTGCAGGCTTAGTAGGCAACATACCAGCGTTGACTTCATTTTTCATCTTCGGAGGTTGCTGCCTGGTATCACAAACAAAATAAACAAACAAACAAATAATAACCTGTATTTGGTTATTACTGTTAATTCATAAATGGTGCTTGCCCTGCGGCTTTGTGCCTATGACCAAATTAAAGTCATTCTGATATTCATAACAGCAGTCCCTTTCATGAGATGTTGCTTTATCGTTATTAATTACTTATTGATATCTATGTGAAAAAGTTCAAACCAGGACTTGAAGTCTGTGGAGTATCTACAAGACTGTAGCGAAGTCAAACTTTTTAGTCAGAGTTTGACTCTGTGAGGATGAGGTGGAGCAGTTGTGTCCTTGTGTGGTTGCCCTTCAGTTGGCCTCACAGCTTCTGTCAGGCCAGAGCAGCTCATTACACTGCCGCTCCATCTGGCAGGATGGACACTTGCAGGGCAGACTGCCGCTGAGTGCGATGCCTCCTCCTGACATCAGTCTGCACCTCAGCCTTGATTTACGGACTGAGTGGGTGGAAAACAAAGCAGGGTGCCGTGATGAAAGAAACTCATACAGGTGGATGCTGTCTGCTATCTGAGACACAGCAGCTGCAGTAAACATGTTTCGAGGAGTAACAGAACAGAGTAAACACACAACATGTCCCTCTTTCATTATGTAACAAACAAACAGCCGTAACACTTGCTTCAACAAAGACACACGGGCTGGTTGAGTAGGACGTTATTCTCGTATTTGCGCTATGGCAACACTAAACAAACCTGAAATGAACACAGTTTACTATCTTTATTGTTTATTTCTCCAGGATTGTAAACAGACTGTCGTCTTTGCTTCTGGTCTTTTGTTCTGGACTCATCCTCATAGTGGGTATAATGGAAGTGTGTTTCAGACACCTGAAGGAAAAGCCAGTGTAAAAATGAATGTGACAGCAGTCTAATTTTCCCAGTGTAGTATGCAAATATTCTATTTTGTAAGTCTTGCACGTAGTTTCAGACATTTCTCAATAGTGCAGTGTACCCTACCCCCTCAATACGTCTACATATTACAATTTATTACTTAATTACGCTAATTACCCCTTCTGGGGCATAGACTGTCGAAAAGAGTTCTCAGAGCATCTAGTCCCTCATCCACCGTCTCCAACAGTGCTCAGGCTGTAGCTTTGACTGCCCTGTGTCATAAATCTTCTTGATGAAGGTCTATGTTCTCTCTGGGCCAGGATTTCTTGTTCTACTCCTGTTGTATCTGTAGCTGTTGGGGTTTTTAACGGGAAGTGTAGCTAACCCTTTGCCCAGCCCTCCTCTTTACTCATCCGGGCTTGAGACTGGCAATGGCAGAGTTGCAGTGGCAGAATTACAAGTTTTTACTATTTAGATATCCTTCTGGATCTGTTGTTGATGTTCTGGAATGCTGGTACTGTAATGTCACAAAAAGCACGTGGTGGGTTGATGCCACACTCGGTTATTTTTAGGCAACAGCAGCACATGGCAACCAATGCCACAAACGCACATGCTGGCAAGGATGTTAGGATTAGGGGAAGGAGACAGATGGTAACGTATAGACAAAAAAACACCACATTCAGGTGGGAAGGGAACACCAGACAATAAAATCTGTTATTTTTTGGACCAATCCATCACCCTTACCATCCACCTTATGTTATATTTTCATCGGCAGCATTTCAACCCGACACCATCCTGTGAGGGGCCGTGTGGGACATCATTCAGAATTACGTCTCACATTCACATATGTGACCAATCTCATTCACATACACAACTGAAAACCATACACATACACAAGTGAAAGCCATACAAACACAAAACTACAATGCTCTTACACAACTGAAATTATCATACTCACACACAACTAAAAACCATACACACACACACAACTAAAAAACCACACACACACACACACACACACACACAACTGAAATGCTTTCACTCACACAACATGCTCTGACACAAACAACTGAAATTATTCCGCTCACATACACAACAGAAAATCATTTACACACACTATTGAAATGCTCTCACAAAACATACTGAAATCTCCTCACACACACTATTGAAATGCTTTCGCAAAACATTGTGAAATCTGCTCACAATACTATTAAAACATGCTCACATAATAAAATGAAAGGCGTTCACACATTGGTGAAATGCTCCTATGAACACAATCGAACATTTCAGCAGAAACGGAGTTTCTACTGATATGAGTTTCACACAGGCGGAGTCAACCTGGAAGGTAAACAGCTTAAAGAGCTAGTGAAGGAAAGCCAGAACGGCTGCTATTTGTTCATTTGCCCTACGGGTTGTCCACTCAATAGTCTACAAGTAATCTAGCCGAAGCAGCGATGTTGCTTAACATTTGAGCCGCGGTGGAGATTATAAGAACATTTTCAAATGCCACAGCAGTTGGGCAACAACCCATGGAGCCGGCGCACTGGATAGTCACTTAGCATCACTCGTCCCTTCACGCCAGTGAAACAACATGCTGCCATCAGCTGCAGCTCCAGTCACACCACTGTGTCCTGTCTGGACGTGAGCGTCAGACATTACACTGCATGGTGTTACAGTGCATTACATCCGTCCACGCTGCATCCATAAAAATGGACCTCTGTTACGTCATGTAAAGATTTCCTCACAGATCAGTGGTGCACTCAGAGCTCAATCAGAGACAGAACCACTGAAAAGATGTCTGAGCGCTTGAAATGACTGTGCATGAGTTTAATAATTTCAGTCGTTTGTGTAAGACCATTTTAGTTGTGTGCGTGACAGCATTTCAGTTGTGTATGTGAATCAGACAGCCCGTCATACTGTCTTGCCATCTGTTAGCATATAATAACACCGCACCAGGTTGTGTCCATCCGCATTCTCAGCTGACGCCCTCTAGCAGTATTTCACACACGTGAAAGGTGCCTTCTGGCATCATGCACCTATACCAAAAGCACCATCAAAAAAGGATGGAGTAAAATATTGATATTTATACTGGCACTATAAATATGGATATTTTCATTAAAACATACAGGCACTCTGAACGTCCCCCACATAAAGCCTGTTGCCATTTTGACTAGCAGAGTCACTACTTTATGGTTCCTCTAGGAGGCCCTTATCAAATGAATGAGGGTAAAAGTGAATGGAAGAGGAAGATGGGGAAGATGAAACACTTTGTATAAGGACCACATCTAGAATGCCTTATGGGTAAAACATTGAATAATGCATTTTAAGCTCCATCAGTCAACCTCTACTCTATAACTAGTCAAGAGCATCCAGAAGACACTTAATGATAATAATAATAATAATAATACATTGTTTTTATTTAACGCTTTTCTGGAACTCAAAGTCGCTTTACAGATATGTAGCCCTGGCCTAGGGATTAAAACAAGTAGTTCCTAATAAAATAGATTAAAATAATCAGTAAGGTAAATAAACTGAAAGTATTTCAGTGTGCGTGTGTATCGACGCGTGCGCGCGTGTGTCTGTAGATAGGGGAAAGAGAGGATACGGTGGCTCTCGACAGCAGTCCTCTCAGAGGTCCGAGCGCAGTGTGGAGAGCACGTCGCTGTCTTTGCGCTCCGGCTCGGGTTTACTTTCCGCGATGAACCACATTGATGAGCTGTAATTAATGTGACCAATGAAGAGGGACTGATGTGTGGATGTAGGTGTATTATATGTTTGGTTGTTTGTATAAGGTGTTTGTAGAGATTACAAGTTTAAAGGAACGTTTCTTTTAAGTTTAATTCAAGCTTGTCTATTTAAATATCGTGATTGAAAAAGGTACAGTTTCATAACAGAGCTATTAAATGCACTTAACTGTTGCTTTCAGGCTAGTCAATGCGTGGGCAACACAAAAATTCCTTTCAGTGCGACATGACATCATTTTATGTTACTCTCACTGCTCACCTCTCTCTTTAACTTTTATTAGATGTCTGTCTGAAGATCAGAGGATGTTGCAGAGGATGAAAGCCACTGGTGAGAAATGGCCCTATACATCTTGTATAACCATACTATCCTAGCCACATCTTTGATGTCATGTTCATGACACACCAAATTTAAAGCTGCACTATATTTCTGTATTAACGAAGAAATGACTGATATTTGAAAGGTGTCACTCAGAATGACAAACTGTTTCTGGGGGAAAAAAAACAACAACCAAATTTGATGAACTTAAGTGTATACTACCTGCCCAGCAACACACAGAGATGAACTAAAAAAAGTAATTTTTTTAACTTAAGAGCCCAATATTTCCTTCAGGGGCTGCTGGAGACCAAAACGAAGCTAATGGGAAACATGCTACTAAATGAATGTTGCTCTCTGGTTTACATCTGCTGGATGTAAACAGGGAGCTGTTAGCATACATGTTGTCTCTAAAAAACCTAAAAAAAACTATTAAAAAATGATATTCTTTTATTTGGACTGTAGCAAAATTTGCTTCCATCTCCAGGCCCCCATGGTGAAGCTTAAAAAACAACTGTTCCTCCACAACGAATATGCAGTAAAATACTGCACTATGGAAACTAATTTCTGTTGTATTGGGTTCAGCACAGTCATACATATTTTTCTTTTCACCTGCAGTGCTATCTATCAGTCAAGCCTGTTTTGATATGAGATATTGAGATGTAGACATGTCTGCTGTCTCTCAAAATGGAACTAAATGGCATTCAGCTTGTGGTGCTGAAGGCAAAAAAATACAGTTAAAAAACTCAACCTTGTTGTGTGCAGTTATATGCAGGGACTATTTTCTTTCCACTTAACTTTAACCACCAACCCTATCACCGCCCATGAGAGAGCTTGCATCTAAGGGAGGCTCCTGTTTGTGACTGTGGGAGATGCAAACATTAATGGCGTCCTCTTCAGCTGAGCTCAAACGTAAGCTAGCTTAGTGGTGCTGAGTAGATGCCCGCTTCTGTCTGCGCGTTGACATGAAGTTAAAGCTCAGAACAATGAAGTAGGAGCACTTCCTTGTTTTGGTGCAACATCATAATTATTCATTTTTTTCTTTTTTTTTCTAGTGGTTTGCATCAGCATAATACCTTTAGTCAGAGTATTTGAAGGGTTGGTCCACCATTTAATAAATAACAAAGAAAGGATTTTATGTTTGAAACACTCCTGTGAAGCTGTGAAATGACCTCACCATTTTTCCATCACCAGAATTTAATCTAAATTTTGAGGGTTATTTTAGCCCCCTTTCTGAACCACAAGGAAGTACAAAGGCTCTGAAAGCTCAGTGTTTGATTGAAAGCCCCATGGCCGCCAAAATCAGCCCGTACCAGTCAGCTTTTACAAAGAGAATAGTCTTAAGTCTTTTTAAGTGTCTCTTAAATGTAGAGATCATTGTCAGTTTATTTATCATATTGCCAGGTACATATCATAAAGGAGGTGGGATGTTCACAATTAATAAAGCCAGGGGTGCAGCCGCATCTGCTCCAGGGTGGCGCGCTCTTTGGGGGTTTAGAGCTAAACATCCATTCAAAAAATCATGGCAGTCTAAAGGAGAGAGGACAGAGAACGAAGCAAACATTATTATGTTGGTAGGTGAAGTTATTATTAGAAACAAATTATTAGAACCAAAACTCAGGCATTGTATTAACACCAGTGTTGTCTTACCTTTGGACAGCGTATGGCTGAATTTAATTTTGTTGCGGAGGAACTTGGAGGTGCTAAATTGCTTGTGTCCATCCATAATTTCATAAAGTAGTGCGCCTAGCTGCCAGACTGTGGTGGGTTCAGCCTCATACTCCCCGTGCGCTTTGAACTCTGGAGGTACGAACGCAGAGGTTCCTACAATGCACAGATGGAGACAGAAAGAAACAGATGAAGAGTAAGCTTTAAATGAAAATCACCACACAATGGATCAACATATGGATGAAGAGCAGGAGCAGAGAGTAGATGTCATACCAGAAAAGCTGCGGAGAGGTTCGTTATTAATGAAGCAGCCACATCCAAAATCGATAATCCTCACTCGAGGAACATCAGAGCCAGTCTCAACGAGGACATTTTCAGTTTTAATGTCCCGATGAAAGACTTTGAGAGAGTGCATTTGGATTGCTCCCTCCACCAGCTGTTTCATGATGTCCTGTGACACAGATAAAGAGAAAAAGATGAGTTATAGTGGAAAAAAAGGGAGTGTAAGGTGGTGCAGCTTTTACACAAAAATGTTTCTTGCGTTCAAACCAGCTTATCGTACCTTAGCCTGGTCCTCGCTCAGGGGACCTTTGTCTTCAATAAAGCTTAACAGATCCATAGAGGGAACTGGTCTCTCCATGACCAGGAGAAGCTCGTGTTCCAGATCAAACCAGTCCAGCAATGTCACGGCCGCAGATCTCCCCAATGACTCAGGTCCACCTGCCGCTCTGAGCATGAGGTACACCTCCAGGGGGATCAAGTGTATCACTCCATCAAGAACCTGACAGAAACAATACACAGAACATAGCTTGTCTTTTAATTGGGGCTGTCAAACAATGATTTTTTTAAAATCACAAATAATTGCAGAATTCCAATAATTAATCATAATTAATTGCATTTTAATCACATTTTTAAGAGCTGAAATTCATATTGACAAGGAAAAACAGGGATGCCAGATTTGCTTGGTTAGGAATCAAATGACAGCAAAAAAAATGCATGAGACTCGCAAAAAGTGGGAACTCAGTGCCCATTTTCATTCAGATATCTTGAGGTCAGGGGGCAAGGGATCCCTGTGAAGTGACCATATGCTATTTTTTCAATGGCAAATTTCTGCCGAGCTTTGGAGCTTTGGAGCGATTTAAAAAAAAAAAGTTACAGACCTTATACGCATCACGATTAACCTGTTAATGCTAATGTGGTTGTGTTTGTGTGATTTCCTCATCAACAACAAGGGAACAAGAAAGTGAAAAAAAGGATCAACAATGATAGTTGGTGCTGAGACATCAGATGGAATTACTTACCAGTGGTTCATACTCCACATCAACTTTGGGGATGTGTTTGATCGCCACCTACAGGACAGAATCAACAGTGCTTTGGTTAGCATAGATGACTGTTAGTGTATATATCCTTTATCTAACCAGGTAACAGACTCATTGAGATTTAGAATCTCTTTTTCAAGAGTATGTGTAATGTGAGAGTACAGACATAATACTTACTGGTAAATCGTCACTTCTTCTTATTCCAGCATAAACTGAACCGAAGCCTCCTTCTCCAAGCATGTGGAGCTGCAGGTATGCGGCCTCAAATGTAGCTGCACACACAAACACACAACACAAATGTTTTATCATTGTTGTGAGAAACGTCTAATACTGAGCCTATTTATATCTGGCAATACCATGTGTCTTGGGTGATCTGATCACAAATGGACAGCACTAAATACAAGAGTAAATACAACTGTAAATGACCACTAAGATGCATTGTGATCAGATCATTTAAACCACCATTTCTGTAGTCGCCGCACAGTGGAATTACACCATGAATGACCCCCTGCAGCTGAAAAAGACTTTTTACTATTGACTTACACAGTGAAGGATACATCTGCCGATCAGAGGAACTCTTTTGAATGTCTCAACCTATGCATTATGACTTGTTTCAGTAGGGAAATACATTTTTTTGCGGTCCTGCTGAGAGTTAGAGGCAACAAAACAACTCTCATGTCTGCACTGTAAATATTAAGCTAAAAAATACCTATGTGCATTTCTTAAGCTCCCCTAACGTGTTAACAATGTTGTTTCTGTCATCTAAAACCACGGTGTAAAAAAATATATATGAGGAAGTACTATGCAGGTTTATTAGCTAGATTATTTGCTGGTGGTAGGGAGGTGTTGTATGTGTGCTCACATACACTCATTTAATTTTGTTTGACACTATTAGCTTACCTCTGCTGGTAGTGTCTAAGTCGATTGCACTCCTAACGTTTTGTTGGGAGGTTGAAGGGCTGCTGGAGCTCGAGGAGACTTCACAGCTGATGTCCCCTCTCGTCTTCTGGGTCTCCGTTGCTGGCAGCTGCTCAGCAAGGGCCTCATTATGATTGTCAGTCCATGTGAATTCCTCCACTGACGCCTTGGTGGGTTCATCAGTGTTGGTGTCACCGTTTCCACCCCTCTGTTTCTTAGTGGGGATGTCTGTTGAGGTGTTGGCCTTTCTCTTGGTCCCCTTGGCCAGCACAGTCTCCACTGTCACCTCCAGGGACTCGCTGGCACCCCGCTGCCTTTTAATGTTTGGCTCTGGGTGATCAATGCCGCCCTTCCTTTTTCTGCTTGTCACCCTAGAGTCTTCTCCCAGGCAGTTGTTGGGTTTGCCGGTGCCACTGTTCACTATAAATACAAGAGTTAAGAGAAACTTGTTGATATTGGATGGTTCTGCAAAAGTCTATGTTAAGTTCAACACCATTGTTGTGTAATGTTCAATCCCATCAGTTTCAAATTCAATATTCTTCCTACAACATGTGGACATGGGAAATACTGTATGTTAAAGATTGTCAGAAACAAAAGCGAATTTTGGGTCCATAATAGGACACAAAGTTTGATCTTCTGTGTGAAAGTCAGATGTTCAGCATGCCTATCCAACACCTCAATGGCTATACCTTTATCAGTGGTGCAAACTAAATACATTTAAGTAGCCTAATGTACTTACAGGGATACTTCACCCACAAAATAACCATTTAGCATCAATTAGTCATGCTTACTTACCTTCAGTTTGTGAAGATAGCTTTGTTGGTGTCTTAGGCCTCCACAGTACATGGTGAACATACGAATTTGTTGATTGAGGAGAGACCTCGTTCAACAACAGCAAAACTATATTGAAACATTCAGAGGAAAATACTTTGAATTAGTTTTTTTGTAAACCGGTTAAAATATTTTGAATGCACTGGCAGATTTTAACTTGCTTCAGAGAAAACATGCTGTATCTCAAAAAACTAGCTTGATGAACTTTTTGAGCAAGTGCAGCTGTTTAACATGATTTCACACTTACCTGAATGATTCTCTGAGGGCAGAGAATCAAAAGTCTTTAACTGCTTAGCATCCATATTGTATTGTGAGCGTTCTCAATATGAATAGTTGAGGAAAATGCGTTTCTGAATATCCAGAACCTGTGTTTTACTCTGCTGATTTCCTGAGTGCGAGGGTAGTAATGCCTTATGTGGGTTCCAAGTTCTGAAGTTCCTTGTTCTGATCCTGAGTTCCATTCTCTGACATCACGAAACAAGCATTGTCTGGAATACCACGGCAACCAAATAACTATTTAAAATAACTGCTTACAGGCAATTTCTTTTTTTTTAAAGCCAAAACAAATCAATGAAAATATGTTAAAATGGCAATAGAGCTGGGGGTTGATGATGACTGTCTGTGGGTTTATCACTAGAAAAATCTCCTTTCAAATAACACATTGATTGTGTGATTATGAGTATGTTATTTGATCTATTAATAATAAATCAATAATTAAGACCTGCATTCACTGATTTCTTTGGCACATTGAGGGAAGTGCAACAAGTCTTCAGCACAACATCATCAGCATATCAGTGTATATGATGAATGTGTGCGCAAGTTGCTGAGTTATGACACATCCTAGAGTTGCAGACCACCATTTGCACTTTAAGGCGTGTTTCTGTCCACCCGACGAACATGATTGTTTCATCCTGTACCATGTCAATATAATGAAAGTGAAATCACTGATAATATGAAAACAAATCTTCAGCTTATGCTGTTGAAAAACTGGTCAGTAACTTAATATCTGCAGATACTTTAGGGACTACTCTGTGTCTATTTTTCACAGATTAAGGCCCAGTTGTTGTTTCTTTTAAGAGATTTTGCCATATGCACAGCCATATATAGCATGCTGCGGACATATTTCACATGTTATATGACATGTGTACAGCTGTACTTATTTGAAGCCAAGCCGTGTTTTTTTTGCTTAAGACATAAATCTAAAACTACAGGTTTTAGGTACTTAATAAGTTTATTTATGAAACAGACTGATTACATGTAACAAGCAGAAACTGTACATATACTGTAAAAACTGAGGTGTATTTTTGAAAGATACAATGCATTTTAGGAGTGTCAACTGATACTCTGTCCCTGAACATCCAAAACTGATGCAGGAGGGTTACTTCACGCATAATATTTTGATTGTAGGTCCACTGGCAAAGCTGCTGTATTTGACAAGTTGGGATGAGAACGCGTTGTAAAGATGGAGACCTTTCCCGACTTTCTTGGTGGCTCTTATTATAAAAACAGCTCAGCCTGTTTTTATGTATAGGATGCGGGACAAATTTTCGGGGGAAATTCAAAGGATGTGACATTTATGCGCTTTCACCATTGCCTCGCCTCTCTTCAGCCTTTGACAGTGTGCAACAGTAATGTTAGCTGAGAAATGGAGTCAACAGATGAGTGGCATACTTTTTCTACCCTTTTAGACATTCAGAATCAAATATATAGTTTGTTCTTAAATGGAGAAAGTAAATTATAATGAAACAAATGCAACAGTATTAAAAATGAAATAAATAAGTAGGAATAAAACAAGTTCTCATGCTTAGTATTTTTATCAAATACAAAATAAAAGGGCTTCTTCCTCTTACTTTTATCCGATCTATTTTGGTGAGTCAATAACCGCTATTTTATTTTATTTCTTATTTTTGTTTATTTCTTTCTTTTTTTTTTTTTTTTTTTATGGCACACACACACTGAGCTGTAACTTTAAGGATTTCTCTCGGAACATTGACTTTCTCAATTTCTCTCTCTACATGTTGCATTTTTTGGGGCTCAGCTTTGCTATTTTGTATCCAAACAACAGTCATTTAGATAATAATGCCCTCCATGACATCTTTTCTAATATTAATATTCCCAATTTATTATCCCTCTACATAAGGACTGTTGAGTTTTAACTTCAATCTCAAATTCTTTTTTGTGGGGCTATCATGTGTCCAGCAACCACAATAAAATAGCCTTTTGTAAGTCTCAGGCACTTACAGCAACATTTATTAATGTGCACTGTCATTATTAAACAAACCAGTGAAGCTTGCGTTCTATACCAAGATGAGGCTACAAAACCAGAGGTTGAGAGGTTTTTCAGAGACATCTTGGCTAACAAAATGTAAAAGATTTGTAACCCTAACCATGTTGCTTTGTTTTGCCTAAAATGCAAAGTCATAATACTCAGACTATGTAAAAACAGGCATGTTGCCTAAATGGCACGGCTCAGGTTCAGATGTTATTAGGTTGCCCAGAAAGCTAGTGACAACTCTGAGTCCTCCAAGTAAAACACAGAGCAGCTCTGAAACATGTTCAGTGTTTATTTTGACGACAGTTACAACTCTGCTGCTGCTGCCAGCGTGCTGCTTCATATCTACATTGTCAGAGGGCTCATGAAAACATTTGTGAAGCACACTTTGCACCAAAGGTTACCGCCCTGCTCATTTGGAAAACCTTTTGACTATTTCGACAGTTTATTCTGGGGAACTCAGCCTTATCTGCAGACCATCCAAAACAGACAAACTAAACACACACATTGATGAAACTTTCCTCAACATGAAAAATAAAATGTTAAATTAAATTAAAAAGAAGCATTTAAATCAAAAAAGAAGCTAGTTCTTTTTAAAGTGTCAGTGAGATTTAATTATGGCAATGACCTAAGTGGATACAAGTATTTAAAAGGCAAATATCTGGAATTATATCAAATAAAGCTCAACTCTGGCAGCATTAATGTCTAAAATCTGCTTATGTTGCCAAATGTGATCTCCAAAGTAAACTGTGCTTGGGCGCACTTTTTTCCACCAGAATTATTGTTAATCTCTGTTGTCAATCTTGATATGCCCTCCTAAATGAATAACTTTTCAGGAAAGAAATAACAACAGTGGGGATTTATTGGAATATTTGGACATTTTGGTTAATATATGTTTTCCTAAAATAAATGAGAAGATTGATACCATTCTTCCTAAAGCAGCTGGTGTTATTCATCTTCTTTAACTCTCAAACTGTAAAAGTAACTTCTAGTTTATGAGATCACAATGAACTCATTGTTGAATAGAGAAATAAGACAAGGCTGTTTCTGCTATAACACTTTTGCTCCTTTATTTGAAAAAGAAAAGATGAACTCAGACAGTAAAATAAAAAAATATCTGTACCAAGATTGGGAAATACAGCAGATATAAATCACAGTAAGTGTCCTCTCTGCTGCAGTCAGCTCCACTATTGACTCCACACTGTACCTTCAGGCCAAGAAGCCAACATGGCTGCAGTCAAGCAGGTCCTGTAACAGGGGAGACCAGCGGTGGAAGAAATACTGAGATCTTTACTTAAGAAATCAATTCAGAAGTTTTGCAGCCAAACCCTTAAGTAAAAGTGCAGAAGTATCAACATTGAAATATACTTAAGCAACCAAAAGTAAAAGTACTCATCATGCTGAATGGCCTATCTCATAATCACTTCTATTACTGTATTATAATAATTGATGCCTTATCATGTTCATCATTTTAATGCTCCAGCTGGTAAAAGTAGAGTTCATTTCAACTATCCTTTATACATTTGTTGTTTGTTTATATTTTGTATTAATGATCTGAATGTGGAAATTATTGCAAACCACTGTTGTCATGTATAGAGCACTCCAGGGGTGAGGTTTTCTTGGCCAACATGGAATTTAGCGAGGCCTGGTGCCCTCGTCAAAAAACCTGAATTTTTCCATTGGATTTCAAATCATTGAAGAAAATAGGCAAAAAAGGTTTATGATACTTACACAGCAAGATTATCTTGCTGTGTAAGTATCATAATTAACTAATTAACACCATGTTAATGATTTTTGAAGCCTAAATGCAATTGCCAAAAGTAAAAAGCTAACATAAGACTGTAAACTAATTACACCATAGTTGCATGACTTAACATCATTACAACACAGTTGTAAAGCCGTGTTTGGCGTGGTGACCTTCCGTAGTCTCATTTAGCCACTTGTTAGTGATCTCCTTTTTTAAAGACACATGAAAGCTTTTTAATTTACAAGTGGAGAATTTACTGATGAATTTTATTTCGTAGAACAATCGTAAAAGTCTCCTTAGCTTGTAGACCTGATTTCAGACATTTAAACAAAAAAAAAAAAATCAAAAAACACATCGACTTCAAAACAAGGGAAGCAGAAGCTCAAAAATCCTTCTGACTCATTACTGTGGTGCTCTATTGAAGTAAAATACAATATAGTAGTGGATAAGGAGTATAAAGTAGCATAAAACTGTAATAACTACTCAAGTAAAGCACAGAAATGCTACCTCACAATTACTCTTAAGTGGCTTACAGTAGCTTACTTGAGTAAATGAACTTATACCACTGGTGCAAAGCCATTACACTCATTGCCTGGCTGAGGACAGAAGTGAGCCTCTGTGTGTCACACACAGACTGTATGTAAGAGGTACTCAACTTGCAATGCATTGGGGCCACTTCTGCAAAATGACAAGAGGCCAGGGGCAGCTCATAGCAGCCGATACATCTAGGATTCGATGACATTTCTGGGACTTTAGGAAGTTTCAAGGATTTTAGGAAATTTGTAGAATTACAGGAAATTTCAGGATGCTCTGACATTTCCAGGATTTTGCAGACATCTCAAAGATTAAAGGACATTTCTGGGATTTTATAATGTTTCTAGGATTTTAGAACATTAGGGGCTAAGATAGGACCTGTGTGTGTGTGTGTGTGTGTGTGTGTGTGTGTGTGTGTGTGTGTGTGTGTGTGTGTGTGTGTGTGTTGCAGGGGAACCTCCATTGGCACTTTTTTTTTTTTTTTTTAAATAAACAAACTCCATTTTGATGCTGTTTTATGCACTCTGGCATCTTATGTCTATTAAAAGTACAAAAATGATGAAAAAAATGATTTTACTGTGAATTATAAAATGGTTGGGGGGCCACAAGGCACCCAATCGATGGGCCAGATTCAGCCCGCGGGCCGTAAGTTGAGTGTCACTGCTGCATGGTGTCACAGAAAGGAAGGAGGGAGGGGGGCACCTGTGTGTGTGTTGTGTGTGTGTGTGTGTGTGTGTGCGCGCGCGTGTGTGGACACAATGTAGTGTTCAATTATGCCTTTGATCTGAGTCCGCTATAGAGAAATAGTGGTAAAAAGGGGGAAAAGTTACTATTTTATTCAGGTAGCCTAATTAATTGATTGCTAATTTGGATAAAAATAATTTGGTTTAATATTATTTGGGAAAGTTTCCATTTATTATTTTAAAGCAAAAGCAAGCAGTAAACTTTTATTTCCTGTCATTCCAAAGAGTTTTTTGGGTCAGTTATTTCAAATACAGTCAATGTGAATGATTTTCTAAGTTTGATAGTTTCTTTGTTCATTATTAGGGTACTAAGTCTCACCCAAAACAGGTAAACCTTCGTGGTAGCTGCCTTTAAAGACCGAACCCAAACACCCCATCATTCCAGTCTAAAGTTAGTTATCGCTACTTAGGCACAATATATAGTGTTGGGCGGGGGGCTAAAGATAAAATTAAAACTTGATGCTTACAATTCAATATAAGTCACATCTATAATGTTTTGTGACATTATTCATAATGCATTCATATTTTACACCTCAAATATTACATCAAATGAAATTCTGAGATGATCCACACTGTGACTTTTGTCAAAATAATACCGTTGGCACTTTCTTCCACATTGTTTGGCAGTGTCTGGCGGTTAACAGGATTTGGGAAAACATTTCTAGTATCTTGTTAAATATTTAAAAACAAAGAAAAAACATTGCTCACAGAGCTTGCTTTTACTTAATGACACATCATCTTACTATAAATGAAAAGTGCCTCTTGCTGGTCTTAAAGCAGAAAAAATTTTTAGCCAAATCAAAAAACATTACTTATTGGTCAAACCTAATACTCAAAATAAATGCTCTCCTCTAGTGCCTTGTGTTCTGTCTAATCTGAACCATGATGGTCTGAGCTTGTAAATTACATTGATCAATGTGCATATATATTGCAATATTACATTGGTGTTGTAGCTTTGTCACATTACTGTTTTATTTATTTCCGGGTTTGAGCTTTGGGCTTTTAGGTAGTTTTTTTTTTCTTTCTGTTTTATTTATTTATATATGTATATATATATATATATATATATATATATATATATATATATATATATATATATATATATATATATATATATATATTGTGTGTGTGTGTGTGTGTATATATATGTATGTATACAGAGGGGGGTACAGTACCTAAGTATATGTTGCAAGGGGCTTGCGGGTGGGGTGGGAGGGGTTGCAGGTGGCAGGGAGGGGTCTATTAAGGCAAACTCTACTTCATAATGTGCCTTGTTAACTCCTCTCCACTGTTATGTGCTCTTTGCCTAATGTAATGTTTCCTTCCGCTTTTTTCTTCCACTTTTTCTATTAAAACCTCAATAAAATTTTGATTACAAAATAAAAAGTCCCTTCAATTGATTACACAAAACTTTTATTGTGAATTATACAGTCAGTTCCAACTAATGCACTAGAATAAACAGAGTAATGACAACGGAGGTTCAAAATGCTCGGGCGTCACGTGACTCATGGAGGCTTTGAATAGTTCCCGGAAGTGTCTGGATACATTATACAGAGAGACAAAACTCCGATTTTTGCTAAATAGCAGTCAATAACCGCATTGATTTACAATATACACGGAGCGCACTGTCTTTAGTTTCATTGTTATATTGTTTTTTAAAGTAAAACGTGCTTATATTTGAAGATTAATGTTAACAGCTATGGTTAGATTAGACTGATTAATGTCACACTCGAGAGATTCACACATTTCAGCAGCTCCAGAGTCAGAGGCGATAGAAAAAAAGCAACTGAGTGCTAAATAAGGGTTAAATATGATTAAAATACAAAAAATAAAATATACTGTAAAACATAAAATATATCATATATACGGTGGCTTTGTGGTTAGCACTGTTGCCTACAGACATGCGGCTCAGGTTGAGTGGTGGTTGGCTAGCCCCCCCCCCCCTCGCAACCCTTATGAGGACGAGCGGTTACAGAAAATGACTGACTGACTATATATATATAACACTTTTACATATAAAATGTATAATTACATAGCATAAATATGTGTGATGTGGATATGACATATGTGGTTATGCTGACATATTTTAGACTTACCATGTTAAAGGAGCAGGTGGCTTTTTATTGCTTATATATATAAATGTGTATTTTATTTATCTTTGGAACTGTTGAATAAAAGCAATATCACAGTCAAGGTCATGCTGTAATACTGAATATCATAACAGCTGTGATTATCTTCGGCACTCAGCCTATAACTGAATCACAGCCATGATCATGTACAGTACAACAGCACTCCCTCTCATGTGAAATTGCTGAAATATTTGTGTGTGTTGAGTGGAGGATGTGCTTTGAAATGTGGAAATGCAGTAGATAGATCTGCGAGCAGCTGTCTGGCTTTTTGGCCTATGCACTTTGTTGTGTGTTGTTTAATCTCAGTTGTCAAATTCACACCTCAATGCAGTGAATAACTAGCTTTTTGCCTTTTGAGAGGTATTTTTTCTTCTTAAGTCAAAGATAATCGAATCGATATATATATCGGTCATGGCAGAATCGCGATATCATGATAGTATCATTATCGATAATACATCTCACCTGACCATTAAGCTTCAGTCAACACCACACCTGTTTCTACAGGTGATTAGGTCATAGTTTCATTTCAAGTGCATAAGCAGAAGCCAAAAGTGTAGCTTAGGTGTGGTGCATGTTAATGTGTTAACATGACACCTAAATGAAACATACATCAGTAACACCACACATGAATGAGACCTGTTTAACCACTCCAAGTCTGTTGAAGTTGTCGGTGTATTGTCAGAGGTTGGTGAGGTCACAGAGGTCTTGTCAGGCGCCAGTACTGCTGCACATGAATCCTGATAGCTTCCACCCCTCATACTGTACAAGGTGCCAACTGCTAATCAGTTGGACATTCATAAACTAATAGAACACCTGTCTGGAGCGATTTAGGGTTCAGTACCTTGCCAAAGGATACTCACATGTTGCCTGGAGGAGCAGGGGATGGCATTGCAGATCTTCTGATTATTGGATGACCCACTCTATCTCCTGAGCTACAGCTGCTATGCTTTAGTTGAATCAGTACTCTGACCGCTTGAATAAAAAGGGAACATTACAAGATGATCAATGTTAGGATTTTTTTGCCCAGCTATTTTATTTACGTCATACTGTTTGGAAGCTGGAAGTGTGACTGTGAGTGTGAATGGCTGTCTTGTCTGGTTGTAGTCTGGTGACCTGTCCAGGGTGTACCCCACCTCTCACCTAATGACAGCTGGGATATGCTCCAGCCCCCCTGCGAAGAGCTTACAACTAATGAATGAATGCACAGAATAGTGCTCTGTTTTCTGATTTGTTTGTGAGATCGAAAAACATGTCCATAATAGTTGTTACTACACAACAGTAGCAGTGGTTAATGTCTCCTCAGAAGCCAGCAGACACTGAAGCATGGAGAGTTGGTCATTTTAGCGAGATGCTGAATCCAAAGTACAGTCAGACAGAATAGGCAACAACTAGAGTGAGATAAAGGTTTTCTTATGTGCCTCTGTGCTTCTCTAACAGCACTCTGTGGATGCGGTGAATGCCGGAGTGAATCCCATCGGTGATACCTCCTACAACTCCAGCCACTGGGACCTGGGGAGTGCCTTCTTCTTTGCTGGGACAGTCATCACAACCATCGGTATTGTGATTATGGCATGACTCAATCTCTCACAATGAGCAGGTAGATAAAGTTCAGTATGGGGTGTGCCTTGTATAAAGCATTGTATGCTGGCTGGACACAATTATTCTCCATGGACTCCACCTTATATCTACAAATTAATTCAATCTTTGAAATATGTAAATTAGCTGGATTATCCTCAGTTGTGTTGATCTAAAGAAAAAAACTCTTGTCTAAGATTCAGAAATGGGTTTAAAGCATCAGCAATCTCTCCAGTCAAACTAAGTGACCCAGTTTCTAGAGAGAACCTTAGTTAAAGTGAAGTATGGCCCACATTATGCCTTTAATTACCACCACAGGTGAAACAAACGGGATCATTCAGCTCCTCAACTCCTGCCATTGAGCTATTGATTACAGCACGTGCATGTTCATGACACATTTTAGACATTTCTTCAATTCTTCATAGCAGAGGGACTTTTACTGAGTGCAGCAGAAGGATTAATCGTGGTTAATCAGAGGCAGCAGAAGTATCAGTAGCTTTCTATGTCCTGTTCAATAAATGGCACAGGTATTCAAATATTTATTCATTGCTGACCATAGAATTGATAATCAAAATGTCAGTTTTTTTAATTAGATTTGCTAAATCATGGCTGAAATCTTAGGCTTCATAAACACAAGGCCATAGCTTACCCAGGATTTCCACGCTTGCATGTGCATTGCATTACAGCTCCGCTGCGGTTTTGCTCCATGCTCCCTCATCCGTCAGCTCCCACTGGTTGCGGTTTGAGTCTGGCACGGGGCAGCACTGCCGGATCAGCTGCAGTGGCAAGACCGAGGAATTCCTGCGGTAATTACAGAATCACGCGCATTATATCAGCACAAACGAAGAAGAAGTAATAACCCCATTCACTCCCATAACTCCCAATAAGATGTTCCACGCCTTTCTATGGTTGTCTCTATAAAAAGGATGTGGGGTGTCATAAATTTTTGTGTTTTTTCATAATTAGCTTCTCTTCGTCCATGTTGTTGTTAGTGACCTCTGAAAACTTCTGACCTGTTGACTTCAAGCCTGGATCCGCCCATTTTGACATAACGTAAGGCGTGTTGTAGTAAAAACACGCCTTACCTCTGATCTAAAAGTAAAAGTAAACTGATCTAAAAGTAAATGAATATTTTAATGTTGTGTCACTGTCTGATTTCCTGTCTGCTCTGTGCTTAATTCGTCTAAATTTCCTGTATGTGAAGTGCTCCGTTGTCTGGCAAAAATAGGAGCCTTGCGTATCTGATCCGCAAGCGTCCAGACCGCCGGACCTGGGATGGAGTCGATCCGCAAAACGGTGGAGCTGGTGGAAGTTAACACATAGACTAGAGTGCAATCTATTAGCACACAAATGTGGTGGAAATTAGGGGTTAGAGAGGAACTTAAAAACAGTCCTTTGCTGCCCTCTCTGGTTAAAGTTTAAACCCGTTTCACCGTAACCACATCCAGCATCAGTTGACTGCAGTCAGAAGTAGTGGGGGTCGGCGATATGGCTGTAAAATAATATGATATTTTAGGGTATTTTTGTGAAAACAATATTTTTGATGATATGAAAAAAATACTGAGAATACTTTATTATTAATTTTAAGAGCATAAAATTACAACTAAATTAGTGTTAGCTGTATATGTCAACACAGATGTAGTTTGCCTTCAAATAGTGAGTAACAAGTGAACAAAATATATCTCTTAGTTCATGTAAACATCAATAGTAAATCACAGTGAGATTCAGATACAAATATTCCAAAAAATAATAATAACACAATCAAAAATTACACGTCTTATCAGTTGCCAAATAAAAAAAAAACATGAATTGAATAAACAATTGATGCCTGTGCCATTTGTATCTCTCTCTCTCTCCCTCCCTCCTTCTCTCTATTTACTATGCACATTTTGTTATACATGATTGTAATTTTATTATTCTGTAAACAAAACATATATTGCAGGTCTGTCCCGAAAAGGGGATCCCTCCTTAGCTAAGACAATCAAAGAGCAAAAGCAAGAAAAAAATGTTATTGGAATTAGATGCAGCAGATGAGGTCTGATTGGACAACAGACAAACTGCTTTCATTTGCAGCAGTGACTGAAAACATGACATTACAAAAGGTTTGATGTGCATGTGGTACATCCATTTCAAAGTGTAACTGAATCTGCTCAGTGTTTTGCAGTCATGCAGTCTCCTTTGTCCTCTTCAGGGTACGGTAACATCGCCCCAAGCACTGAGGGAGGGAAAATTTTCTGCATCCTGTATGCAATATTTGGAATCCCGCTGTTTGGATTCCTCCTGGCAGGTGTCGGGGATCAGCTCGGTACCATATTTGTCAAAAGCATCGCCAAGGTGGAGAAGATGTTCCGGGTGAGCCAGCTCTGTGGAAACTGTATGGTTAGGAAATTTTACACTTAGCGTGGTCCAAACAAGACGAGGAGCAGACGAGGGGTCACGACATCCAGTAATCAAGTGAGACACGCTAAGCACCTTCTGTTCAGATGTCAGATAACTTTTAAACCTTCATGTGCAACTCCCTTGTTGTATTGATGTTTTTATTTTTTTCCTTTAATAATGGCTATTTTACATAATAATAATAATGATAATACTACTACTACTGATGCCTACTACTACTACTACTACTAATAATAATAATAAAATAATAATAATACTCTTTGATTTTGATTTTATTTTCCAGTCCAGAAAAATGTAAGTGACTGGATTAGTATTGAACCACAACAGTGCAATCTGGCTCTAAGTATCTGCTCATACAAGGAAGCTTTCAAATGATCAGAATCAGGTGTCCTAATCACTTGGCCTGGCCACAGGTGTATAAAATCAAGCACTCAGGCATGCAGACTGTGAAACAAGACATTTGTGAAAGAATGGGCCGCTCTCAGGAGCTCAGTGAATTCCAGCGTGGAACTGTCATAGGATGCCACCTGTGCAACAAATCCAGTCGTGAAATTTCCTCGCTCCTAAATATTCCACAGTCAACTGTCAGCTCTATTATAACAAAATGGAAGCGTTTGGGAACAACAGCAACTCAGCCACGAAGTGGTAGGCCACGTAAAGTGACGGAGAGGGGTCAGCGGATGCTGAAGCGCATAGTGCAAAGAGGTCGCCGACTTTCTGCACAGTCAATTGCTACAGAGCTACAAACTTCATGTGACCTTCAGATTAGCCCAAGTACAGTACGCAGAGAGCTTCATGGATGGGTTTCCATGGCCGAGCAGCTGCAGCCAAGCCACACATCACCAAGTGCAATGCAAAGCGTCGGATGCAATGGTGTAAAGCACGCCGCCACTGGCCTCTAGAGCAGTGGAGACGCGCGTTCTCTGGAGTGATGAATCACGCTTTTCCATCTGGCAATCTGATGGACGAGTCTGGGTTTGGAGGTTGCCAGGAGAACGGTACATTTCAGACTGCATTGTGCCGACTGTGAAATTTGGTGGAGGAGGAATTATGGTGTGGGGTTGTTTTTCAGGAGCTGGGCTTGGCCCCTAGTTCCAGTGAAAGGAACTTTGAATGCTTCAGGATACCAAAACATTTTGGACAATTCCATGCTCCCAACCTTGTGGGAACAGTTTGGAGCGGGCCCCTTCCTCTTTCAACATGACTGTGCACCAGTGCACAAGCAAGGTCCATAAAGACATGGATGACAGAGTCTGGTGTGGATGAACTTGACTGGCCTGCACAGAGTCCTGACCTGAACCCGATAGAACACCTTTGGGATGAATTAGAGCGGAGACTGAGAGCCAGGCCTTCTCGACCAACATCAGTGTGTGACCTCACCAATGCGCTTTTGGAAGAATGGTCAAAAATTCCTATAAACACTCTCCTCAACCTTGTGGACAGTCTTCCCAGAAGAGTTGAAGCTGTAATAGCTGCAAAAGGTGGACCGACATCATATTGAACTCTATGGGTTAGGAATGGGATGGCACTTCAGTTCATAGTATGAGTAAAGGCAGGTGAGCGAATACTTTTGGTAATATAGTGTCTCCAGCATGGATGACAGCTTAGTGATCATCTTCCTTTGTTCCACCCCCCTGCACTGGGTATTGATCTACCAATGCCACCTAGAGGTGGAGATCATGATATGTTGTTAAAAAAGAAAGTAAGCGCACTGGATATTCACATTACAGACCCTGGCTCCAAAAGGGAACAATGAGCTTCTACGTAATGTAATGTTATAGATTATTGTTCTATGTGTTCTATTGTTATATATATATATATATATATATATATATATATATATATATATATATATATATATATATATATATATATATATATATATATATATATGGGATGCTTGATTTATTGGATTTATGGCTTGCCCACCCCGGTTGGTGTATTCTGGAGTGGGCAGTTACTGAATGTCAGAAATTAGTTTTCCCTTTTCTGCAGTCTTTTATTTGTTTGTTTTTTATTTTAAAAAATAATCCTTAGAGTTTTTTAACATAAATTTCTTTCACTTTATTGTAGTCTCTAGTTTGGAGTAGTTTATTTCTTTTTGTTGTTTTTTGGACTTGATAGATGCTGACTGATGTATTTGGTTTTCATTCTATTTGATCCACCTATTCACGTGCTTATGTCTTTTGACCATTTTGTTTGATGCCATATGCAAGAGTTCATCTTTGTTTATAATTTGCACCCTCCTCAAACATACCTGCCACACATTCAGATGTGCAGAGAGTCCCTTCAACAAGGTGCAGGAGTGACTGCCAGCTGATGAACGTCTGCACTAACAGGTCAACTTTACCTTTCCTGAACAGAGCACTCTCTTCTCATCATCATAATCATAATCATAATCTCTGGTCATGCTGATGTGATAATGAAGCCGCTGTGACTGATCCAAAGTCCTCTCTCAGACCCTGTGGAGTGACACCGAGACAACCACAACTGTGCTGAAAACAACACTCCTATTACTGTTTACACTTGAGATGTACCAGAATCTATATACATTATTCAAGACAGCACTAATACCATGGAAACTTAGTTATTCTTCACCAAAGTTGCATGTTATTATGCAGTGTAGAAAAAAAAAACACACAATTTAGCAGTCTATTTCTTATTGTTACACCAACACAGACGCAGAGAACTCTCAACACGTCCAACCCTTCAATAACTCACTGATGCAGGTGTAAAATACAGCTGTGGTAAACGCAGGCATCAGCCACCTCACTAATGTCTCAAACTACAAACCAGCACAAAAAATTACCAACATAGACTGCATATGCCATAGTATGCTTTAGTAACTTCCTATGTCTACTTGATGTTCTGGGTTGCCACTACCAACGCTGGGATGTCAACAAAAGCACGTGGTTAGGTTTAGGAACAAACATCATGGTTTGGCTCTACATCCATCCATCCATCCATCCATTTTCTTCCGCTTATCCGGGGTCGGGTCGCGGGGGCAGCAGCCTAAGCAGGGAAACCCAGACTTCCCTCTCCCCGGCCACTTCATCCAGCTCTTCCCGGGGGACCCCGAGGCGTTCCCAGGCCAGCTGAGAGACGTAGTCTCTCCAGCGTGTCCTGGGTCTTCCCCGGGCCTCCTACCGGTGGGACGTGCCCTGAACACCTCACCAGGGAGGCGTCCTGGAGGCATCCTAATTAGATGCCCGAGCCACCTCATCTGGCTCTTCTCAACGCGGAGGAGCAGCGGCTCTACTCCGAGCTCCTCCCGGATGACCGAGCTTCTCACCCTATCTCTAAGGGAGAGCCCAGCCACCCTACGGAGGAAACTCATTTCGGCCGCTTGTACCCGCGATCTAGTTCTTTCGGTCACTACCCAAAGCTCGTGACCATAGGTGAGGGTAGGAACGAAGATCGACTGGTAAATCGAGAGCTTTGCCTTTCGGCTCAGCTCCCTCTTCACCAAGACAGACCGTGCAGAGTCCGCATTACTGCAGACGCCACACCGATCCGCCTGTCGATCTCCCGTTCCATCCTTCCCTCACTCGTGAACAAGACCCCGAGGTACTTAAACTCCTCCACTTGGGGCAGGACTTCATCCCCGATCCGGAGGGGGCACGCCACCCTTTTCCGGCTGAGAAACCATGGTCTCGGATTTGGAGGTGCTGATTTTCATTCCAGCCGCTTCACACTCGGCTGCGAACCGATCCAGTGAGAGCTGAAGGTCGCGGCCCGATGAAGCCAACAGGACCACATCATCTGCAAAGAGCAGAGACCTAATCCTGAGGTCACCAAACCGGACCCCCTCAACACCCTGGCTGCGCCTAGAAATTCTGTCCATAAAAGTTATGAACAGAATCGGTGACAAAGGGCAGCCCTGGCGGAGTCCAACCCTCACCGGAAACGAGTTCGACTTACTGCCGGCAATGCGGACCAAGCTCCGGCACCGGTCATACAGGGAACGGACAGCCCGTATCAGGGAGTCCGAAACCCCATATTCCCGGAGAACCCCCCACAGGACTCCCCGAGGGACACTGCTTATGTCTTTTGACCATTTTGTTTGATGCCATATGCAAGAGTTCATCTTTGTTTATAATTTGCACCCTCCTCAAACATACCTGCCACACATTCAGATGTGCAGAGATTCTCTTCAACAGAGTGCAGGAGTGACTGCCAGCTGATGAACGTCTGCACTAACAGGTCAACTTTACCTTTCCTGAACAGAGCACTCTCTTCTCATCATCATAATCATAATCATAATCTCTGGTCATGCTGATGTGATAATGAAGCCGCTGTGACTGATCCAAAGTCCTCTCTCAGACCCTGTGGAGTGACACCGAGACAACCACAACTGTGCTGAAAACAACACTCCTATTACTGTTTACACTTGAGATGTACCAGAATCTATATACATTATTCAAGACAGCACTAATACCATGGAAACTTAGTTATTCTTCACCAAAGTTGCATGTTATTATGCAGTGTAGAAAAAAAACCACACAATTTAGCAGTCTATTTCTTATTGTTACACCAACACAGACACAGAGAACTCTCAACACGTCCAACCCTTCAATAACTCACTGATGCAGGTGTAAAATACAGCTGTGGTAAACGCAGGCATCAGCCACCTCACTAATGTCTCAAACTACAAACCAGCACAAAAAATTACCAACATAGACTGCATATGCCATAGTATGCTCTAGTAACTTCCTATGTCTACTTGATGTTCTGGGTTGCCACTACCAACGCTGGGATGTCAACAAAAGCACGTGGTTAGGTTTAGGAACAAACATCATGGTTTGGCTCTACAGTTACATGTAAATCACACAACAGGCTCCCAAGTGAAAGTCTGGGCTTTCTTGGAGCATCCAGGGACCTTCATGCTCCTTATATTACAGCATTACTGACAGTGTTTCAACCTGATGCCGTCCAACAGCATAATACTGCCGCAGCAAGGTCCATTTGTCAAACTGGCAGGCTGTCCTAATACCGCAAAAGATTACGACTGGCTGCGTAGCAAACTGCTGCTATGACACTGCCACAAAAGGTGAATTTTTGCATCAGTATCTCTAAAAAGCATTGACTAAGTGGCAGTATTTGACAAGTGAGAGCAGGCCATACAAAGACCAACAAAAAGTAACATTTGCATTTTGTAACATATAACAGAAAACTTGGGGAACCCATGGGAAATGGGGTCTGTCGCTACAGTATCACTGTGGATGGCCACAAGAAAAATGCCCATTCATTTTGCAGCATAGGACTTAGATTTTACTGACTGGTCCTACCATAAAGTGATCATTATATTGTAAGTTGACCTCATCGAGTCACCACAGGCCGACCATTCTAGAGGAGGAGGAGGCATCATGGGAAAATCCTTATGTTGCAGCTTGATTTCTTGCAAACCCCTGTAACTTATACACTGGAATGAAGTTTAGAGCCTGTAATTGTAGTGGCATGTCTTAGTTCTCTGTCAAAATAAATTAAATTAAATTAAAAATTTTTAATTAAAAAACATTTTCAACATTTGGTATGTATCAGCCATAAGATTCATTAAATTTTTCGCTTGGCCATATTTATTTATTGATTAACTGATTGATTAATTTGATGCTTTGAGGATAACAATTTATAGCCAATGAATATCAGTTAGAAAATACATGATAAACCACGGCCACATCTGGTTTTCTATCCCAAGGCAGAGACAGAGACAGATGAGAGGTCAACTGAGATCCTTTTGTTGGTTTACCAGGTACAGATAAAGACATCTCCTCTCAACTCTAGTTTACTCTTTGTTTATACTTTGTGTGTGTGTGTGTGTGTGTGTGTGTGTGTGTGTGTGTGACTTTCTGTCACAGAATAAACACAACCAGATCAGTCAGACTAAAATCCGCGTGGCCTCCACCCTCCTCTTCATCCTGGTTGGCTGCATCTTGTTCGTCACCATCCCCGCTGTGATCTTCAAACACATCGAGGGCTGGACGGCTCTGGAGTCAACGTATTTTGTTGTCATCACTCTGACAACAGTTGGAATAGGTGACTATGTGGCAGGTGAGAGTTTATTATTCATATTCAGTATTCATGAATGTACATTTTTAAAGGTACTGTGACTTGTCACGATTCATGATAGTGACTAATGTTGAAACTGGAAGGGGCACAACTGGGATCTGACAATAGGCTTATGCAATTTACCAGTCTTAGCTTTGGTTATTTAGGCAGGTTCACATGCAGCACTCCCAACTACTCCACTGCTAGTCTCTGTTACTCACATACAGCATGTTGTTCTTTGATGCTACCTTGTTAACTAAATGTCTGACCATTTTGTCATCATGTATTGATCGATCTGTCTGTCCACAGACAGATCTGTTAGCTGTAAACAGCTAATATATATATAGGTGTGTGTGTTGCTACTACCAAGGCACTCCAGTGTCTGCTTTATTAAAGTATATTTCATGTATGTACTCACAGAACCTGTATTGGTTGACAGTGTTCACTTTTAAAGATGATCACCAACTGTGATTACTGAACAAAACACAATGCACTCAGCTGTGAAGTTCTCATTGGTCAGGTGGAAAAGTGATGGACTTTTCTCCAGTCATTCATGTCTTGTTTTCTACTCAGGGGGAGACCGAAGGATCGAGTACCGGAAGTGGTACAGACCACTGGTGTGGTTCTGGATCCTGGGTGGTCTAGCCTACTTTGCTGCTGTGCTGAACATGATTGGTGACTGGCTGAGGGTGCTGTCCAAAAAGACAAAAGAAGAGGTATGCTCTAATAAGAAATAATTAACACTCACATCATGAAGATGCTGATACCCATGTTATTTTCTTGACCAGGGTAGGACAAGTTTTGGAATCTTTTGGGATTCACCGCTTACCAAATATGGATGTCACAATCTGTGACATTTTATCTCATCCTAATCCAAACACAGTTCTGAGCAAATTTATGGTTGGCCCAACATCCAATTTATATCTGTGTAACTAGTAGGGATAAAGGAAACACTTCAGTGTGGGAAAGCATTGCAATCTGAATGCGATTAGACAAGTCAACAACATACCTAATTTGCATATCGAGATTAAATCACAATACAGACCGAATAAAACTGATGACAGTTTTACTGATGCCAAGTGGAAATGCCAGAGCCTGTGATCAAACATTATTACTCTGACACTGTATCCAGATAGAAGATAACATGCTGAATGAAGATAGGATCTAAGATGACACTATTGTGTAGTTACTGAGTAGTAGGGGTTGTAATATATTGTCTCTGTTTTGCTTGTTTCTGAATATCACATGGATGTTCAACATGGTACAAGACAGTTATGAGTTTGCCAGGTTATGATATGAAAATAGTTAATTCATCTGAACCAACAGCCAAATACTAAAAAGCTAGAAAGTGGTCAGTTAATAATTAGAAAGGGAGAAGAAAGCACCTCGGTAATGCTATATATAAAGCTCACATCTATAATGCCTTATGAAGGCATTCATAGTGAATTATAATGCATTCATGATGCATTGTGACTACACTCATACATGATGACTATACTCATACATGATGCACCGTATCAACAGTCGTAAAACTTTTTTGATGTGACTTATAATGATTTTTAAGTGGCATGGGCCTTGTGGATGCTCTTTCTTAACTAGAGGTTGACTGATGGGGCTTATAATGCATTATGAAAACCTGTACACACTTCACCACTCAACTGTAACAAGGACTCATAGTGTGATATAATAGTCCATGCAGTATCATAAGGTATAACTGTATGTGTTAAGTAAAGTGAGGTACATATTGATGTATTTATAATAATGTTTAAATAAATATATAAATCTAATTTAAAAATTCCAGTGGCTAACTTAGCTTGCAAATATTCTGTTTGGGATAGGGACAGCAGAAACAGCAGACCGCACACTCACAGGGGATTTCAAGGGCTGTCTACCTTCTTCCCTCTTTTGAAGCTAATAGTCATGCAATTAGTGACCCTGAAAGTTCAGCAGTCTTTGCAAACTCTGATTCTGTGGCTAAAAGGTCTCTGACTGCTGACACATTGTCTTTAGATGTCAGGGAATGTCAGACTAAAGTCTTTCAAATGTATTTGCAAAGTATTCTAGTGTATGATTGGTATTATTCACTTATAATGAATATAATGAAAAACATGTTACATTTTATTTAACACCAACAATGAATCATTATGATGAAGCATGCATCATTATATATACAATATGAGTCCTTGCAATAGTTGATTATCAACATGTGTTTGATGAGTATAGATATTTATAATGCATTAAAAGCCCATCAGTCAACCCATCAAGTGCACCCATAAGACACTTGATACTTAAAAGTCACATACATGTTCTATGACTGTTGATATAATGCATCATAAAGCATTATATGTGTTTATGAGTGCATTAAATGCATTATAATTCCCTATGAATGCCTTCATAATGCTTTATACATGCGGCCTTCATAAGAAGTGTTACCAGCACTTCTTGAACAAACAGTCATACTGCTTGATAAATTGTTAAAATAATGAATTGATTACAAATGCTGAAATGTATTCATTTTATTTACTATAGTTGCACTTCCATCGCTTTTTCAAAAAGTTATGTTTAAGAAATTATTTTATGAAACTGAATGCAATCAAAAAACCTAATACCTAAGTAATGTGTATCATGGTGCTACTTGGAATTTGATACCATGGCTGCACATCCTTGTATATAAATCTTACTAATCAGTGACCGTGTTTTTACAAGCTTCTGGCGAGGCTCCTGAGGATGGGTGTTGAGAAAAGTATGCAGTTAGATGAGGTTGTACAGTTGACATTGCTCCTCTTGTTTTTGGTGCCTCTAGTGCATGAGATTTAGTATCCAAGAATGGTCACACAAAGTTTTGGCTTGACCAGGCACCAAACTCATTTCTCAGATGCCCCCCAATCATGGATATATTTAATATAAATGAGCAGTGTTTTCATATGTAATTGTAGAGTGTAACTGGTACAGTTTACTGGAAGTGAGAGTAAACTGTGTGAAGGTAGAATGATTTGGATTTTCCCCTAGAAAGTAAAGTACAGACTCCAGGATTTCACATTATTGGGATCCCACCAATAAATTCAAATTTAGCTAGCCCCTGTGAATTGCAACTCCCCTGCCTCATCTGCAATTTCACCTCTTCATTCTTTTGATCACTGTGTTTACAATCAGGTTGGCCCGTTTCATCCTCTTCCACCTCATGTTGCCTTTTTAAATCTTCCTGACTGGCTCTGACTTATACAACAAAGAAAACTTTGGACAGGTTACAATTTTAGAAAATCAGGCCAGCAAAATCCTGAAGGGACTGCTGAATAATGCCCCTCAATCTTCTTCTGATCCATTAGATCCATGAGAAGTGACCAGGTGCCAGACCTTAAGCATGTGTCCAACAGGAGCCATTGAGAGGGGGAGAGGGGCTAACTCTGATAGATAGATAGATAGATAGATAGATAGATAGATAGATAGATAGCCTTTATTATCCGGGGGAAATTCTTTTTCACAGTCTGTTCATACATACAAGCATCAGCGAAACCACCAACACTACATGAATACAAACACAACACCCCCACCCCCCCGTACCCACCAACAAACTAAACACCCCTAGACAACGAAAGACATCCCTATAAAACAAGACAGCATCAACATTAGGGGGGGATATTGTTAAGTGCGGAGAATGTTAGTTTGCTCTCTACAGTGAGTCCGAGGTATTTGAAATGGCTGACCTGTTCAACTGTTTGGTTGTGGATGGAGCTGGGGACCAGTCCAAAAGGGGGTGTGTGTGAAGTGTGAATGACCATTTCTTTTGGTTTATCTACATCCAGCTCAAGGTAGTTGTTGGTGCATCATTGAGTGAAGTGAGAAATGGAGAGTTGATAGGCATCACTTGAGTTTTTGTCACTGAGCAGTCCTAGAATGGTGGTGTTATCTGAGTACTTGTATGTAGTCACTGGTGAGGGGCTGATGCAGTCATTTGTACAGAGGGTGTAGAGAAAGGAGCTGAGGACACAACCCTGCGAGCACTGGTGTTGGTGATGATGGTAGATGATGTGACCGTCTGAATGCTGTGCTTATAAACCACAACCAACAAAATCCTGCTTATTCGGGTTTATATTTGGGTATATGATATTATACACTGTCCCATGTGGAACTCTCACCCTGAAGGTTATACATTGTCATTTAGCACACGATATAGCAACAAATCATCTAGGCAGGATTAGAGGAAACTAAAATAAACTAGCTAATTTTGTGCTGTAGGAATATGTTTCATTACAAAGCATTCATTCATTGGAGGGGCCCTGAGGTCTGTCACATTGATAAAATGTGTGAGACACCAGAGTGGGATGAAATTTATATAGGCTGTCAAGGTTGAGAAAATGAAGCATTTATTGCTCCATTTATGCATTATTTTCAAACAAAGTATAAATACACTAATAACTGATGTACTGACTTGTAATATCTGTCTTTGGCCAAGGTTGGAGAGATCAAGGCTCATGCAGCAGAATGGAAAGCCAACGTGCGAGCAGAGTTCCGAGAGACGCGTCGGCGTATGAGCGTCGAGGTCCACGACAAGCTGCAGCGAGCCGCCACCATTCGGAGCATGGAGAGACGACAGCTGGGCTTGGACCAGCGTGCTGTATCCTTAGACATGCTTTCCCCAGAGCGAAGGGCCATCTTCAACAGCCTGGACACCAACAGCTATAAGACCTCCTCCCAGGAGAGCATTGACTCCAAGCTCAACAACCTACGGCTACGAGGGGCTGAACAGTGTGACCGAAACTCCAACCACCAGACCACATCTGAGGATAACATTTTCAACCGCCTGGGCTCCGTCACCAAGCTGGCCAAGCGCAACAGAAATCGGGAACTAAAGAAGAACATCCCAGACGAGGCTCGGAGGCCTCACAGCGAGGCCTACGGCTGCAGCATGTCCACATTCGACTGCAGCCCACCTGCTGTAGATGAAGGGAAAAGGAAGGACGAAGCAGAAGATGAAAATGAAGACAAGGAGTGCAACACTAGCTTGTCTGATTTTCCACTGTTTGTGGATGCTTGCAAGCCTCATAATGGGTTAGTTCTGGGGCAGACCAAAGAGAACGACAGTGAGAAAACGCTTGAAACAAAAGAGCTTCATATTCAAATGGGCCCATAGACAGTGTGTCTTTGTACAAAAGGAGGTTTTAAAAACCGCCATTAGTGCCTTAGTTCGTCCTTAATCCCGTGTGTGCTTAAGCAAGGACAACACGTTCCTTCGTGCTCTAAAGTGTAATGTCCACATATTCACTGTGCTCTATGGATGTATTAGAAACACATTGCAAGACATGGTAGGGCTTTTGAAATTGTGCTATGCTAAATTATGGTCATATTAAAATAATGAAAAAAAAGAAAAACAAAAAAAACTTGTCATCTAAAAGGAAAATAACATGGGTCTTGGTTTGGCAGCTTTGGCCATCATTTCTCACTCTACTCAAATAACATAATTGCTGAGATTGAGTTGCATGATCTCTATGAGGGATTGTTGGAAAAGCCAATTTGTTTCCTATGTATGATTTTACACAGTGTTGAATGTTAGGATCTCTCCACAGCACTAGATGTACAGTTTTCACTGAATGCCTTCTGCTTTCCGTTAGCGCACATGTCAACTGGAAACAATGAACACAACTGCTTGTGGCTCAGGAGCACTCCTTAAAGTTTTGGTTCCTTTGCACATTGCACGTAGATCTCTTATACAGAGGACATTGTTTGTGTTAATTTAAGCAATGTGCTATCAAAAGAATTGCATGCTTGTCCATCCACTTTGTACCATATCTGAGCCATAACACTCTTTCAAAGCTCTGTCAGTGTTAACCCCCAAGACTATCACTGCATTGTTGGTCAAAAAGCAGAACCTCTTATGGACAGCGCCCTGTGTGTGCACTGTTCTGCATATGGTTTTTGGTGCTCATAACTCAAGGGTCTGTGTCCTGTGAGTATTTTATGTTTTACTGTACATCCAACACGGAGCTACTGGTAATCCTCGCGGGGCCTGCACACCACCTGTTTTTAAGGTAATACTGAATATACAGAGAGAAACACTGTTGGATTGTTATACCAAAACTTGAGCAAGTGTGGACTTTGAAAGCAGTTGTCGCCTACGTTAATGAGAAGATGATTGGTCTCTTCACATGGTGCCAGGCAGTTTATTAAGTAACAAAGGTGACCTGGTCTGGCAGAATACCTCCATTCATTCTTTTTTAGTTCAAGGAAGACAAGTTTGGTGTTTCTCATTTCTTGCATCGTCTGACTTTGTTGTTGTGTCGTTGACATGGTCTCGGTCAGCGATTAAGTTAATGAGTACAATCAAGTTATCATCACTGACAAAAATGATGGCCAAAACTGTGTTATTTTTCTGAGTCATTACAATAGACCCAAGTTGAAAGTATCCTTTAACAAAAGAAGGGAGGCGGTTTGTCATATCATAAGATGCATTCACCGTACATGCTGTTAGAAAGACACAGTGGTGTGGGATAGGGGCTGAGATTAAAGCAGACAATGCATAAAAAATTCACAAAACAGAAATATGGACCATTCTGAAAATTTAAATTTCAAGTGGTAGCATAAATAATTGAAATGCAATGACGTATTAATGCTGCTGATCATCAACTTAGATCATGACCTTTCTGAACACTATCTCAGGGCTTGTTATCCTAATGTTTGTTGATGACATTGTCTAACAAGTGCTGCATTCACACTTCGAGAGGGGACAATGATTGCACCTGTGCTCCATGGAAATTCATGACAGCAGAATGGAAGATAAAGCCATAATGCAAGAGGAGGGGCAACAACAAAATAATAGATGTATTTGAGATCATAAAGCGCACTGCTTTTACTGATAGAGAGTATTGTCTACTTTTGGGGATACTTGACTCAAGCATATCCACAAAGTGTTGAAAAACACAGAAGTATGGATTACCAGTAAGTTCCTGAAGGGACATTTGGAGGTTGGAGTTGTATTTTTCCCTTGTCTTCAACCTGGAAAATCCAAATGAACAAAGCATACAGAGCCTGATTTTGGCCAAGCAAGCAACACTCACCACAGCTGATACATTTGATAGTCTGAGACAGGTCAAAATCCTCCAAAACATACTTCTCTAGAAGCCTTAATGCGTCTTTGATGGGTAGAGAACCAAACTTCTTGCCTGATATCAGACAGGCCTGTGAACTAGTTACACCGTGTTTCTGTCTCAGTCTGATATTGTATCCGCTCTTACCGATCTCTGTGGGGAGGGGGATTTGATTCCCCAACCAATCACAGGAGACCAACATATCTGCCAGAATGTAATGTCCACACTAATGCATAACTATGCCAACATACTTGCTGAGGTTGTAAGAGTGGAGCCGAGTAAAGTAAAACAAACTATGATGGTAATACTGAGAGGACATGTCGATAAAGAACAGCCTTGATCACCCGTTATGTTATCTCCAGCACTCACCTTCATTGTTGTTACTCCTCACTGATTCTGGCGCACAGCATGTCAATGCTTGACAACAGCTTGACAATGCTGTTAGTGCTGCTCATTTTGCCCACTTGTCAATCAAGTCCCCCCAAGACGCTCATGGGTCCTTCTTTTAGTTGAACTGAGAAATTGCTGTTTAATGTCACAATGCCAGAAGAATCAGTCAACTAAAGCTCGGTGGAGTGGGCACATTCAAGGGTCTGGGGCCCAGGTAACCAAACTTCATGTGAAAACAACTGCAGAAAAGTTTTTGAATGGAATTCTATGCAGTTGCAGATTTTTTTTTTTTTTATTATTATTTTTTTTTTGCAGCAGCATCTATTGACCATTAGTTGTACTGCATCTTAAGGCTCTTCTGTATCTACTGCAGCTTTAAGCCATGGTGGTGGCTGCTGTTATTTATACAAAGTACTTAACATTTTCATACTTGAAATGTACCATTGAGGGAAATTATAACACGTGCATTATGTGAACTGTGTCACAGATTATATTACAGTGATATCACATTGTCCTCTTTAGTCTCATGTAACCATAATCATTATCTTTGTATGCACACAATCTGTCTAATTCTACTGTTCGCAGTACTAAGTGAAGCTGTAGCTAGTGTGAATGCAACAAAAACAAGCAAGGACTACACTTGTTTTAAAAATGATTCTGAGAACCACAAAATGTCAATGTTTAAAAAGAAAACCAAGACATGGAACAAAAAAGGCATGCTGTATTGCAAAGCTATATTACAATGTATATGGTGTTGATTGTATACCATCACATGCTTCAGAGGATGATGCTTACCACGGCATTTTGTTTTATAATTGCCTGTGTTTGATGCACAAGCACCTCATGCTCTGTACATGGACATAGCACACAGTATATATCATGCAACCATTACGTTAAATGTAGTGATTGCCTTTTGGAAATAAAGATCACAGAACTAAGTGCTATTTTTGAGTATGTGGTAGAACATTTCAAAGTCCTTGAGGTAGTTCAGTGGCATGTGCCTCTGCCTATCACATCTATTATCTGTGGTTTTTATAAGGATGTAAACGAGATGGATCAGTTTCACAGTCACTGCCTGTAGCCTCTCACTGAAATGACCCCCTGGTTTAAGTTGCTTTTTCCTGTGTATCCCTCTGAAAACTCCTGGGAGAACATGCACAGAACTGTATCACCTTCAAACACACTTCCTGACTCTGAGTATGATTTAAAACATTACTGCTTGAAGTAGATCAATGTCTAATTTTGAACACTTTGTAGTAAGATGAGCAAAGTGAAATAGTCAAGTCATTGGCAAGTCAAGTCAGTTTTATTTGTAGAGCCCATTATCACAAAACATGGT
>NC_056478.1:31494427-31494531 GCF_008729295.1 Plectropomus leopardus | reverse complement strand
GAAAGGGGGGGGGCCGGTTAAGGGGGAGAGAGGCACAGCAATAGTGGAAACAGATGCATGTCATATTACAATAACGATAGGTGTGAAATTATCACATGCACTCT